>NW_009259685.1:1964813-2004494 GCF_000687185.1 Egretta garzetta
GGAGGGGTGAGGAGAGAGGTTGCCAGTGAAGACTGAGGCAAAAAACCTGTTGAGTACCTCAGCCTTCTCCTCATCTGCTGTTACCAGCTTGCCGGTCTCGCTCATCAGCGGGGGTACGCTTTCTTTAACTTTCTTTTTCTGGCTGATATACCTGTAGAATCCCTTCTTATTATTCTTTGCATCCCTAGCCAAGTTTAGCTCCCGCTGCACCTTGGCCTTCCTGACCCCATTCCTACACAACCGGACCGTGTCTGTATACTCTTCCCAGGATGCCTGTCCCTGCTTCCACTGCCTGTGCGGTTCCCTCTTCCTCCTTAATTTGACAAGCATCTCTTGTCTCAGCCATGCCGGTCTCTTCCCTTCTTTGCCTGATTTCTTACACCTAGGGATCGAGAGCTCTTGCGCTCTGTGGATCACATCCTTTAAGATCTGCCAGCTCTGTTCTGCTCCCCTGTCCCTGAGGACCGTTTCCCAGGGAGTCCTTCTGACTATGTCCTTGAGGAGCTGGAATTTTGCTTCTCTAAAATTCAGGGTCCTGACTATACTCTTTGTTCTTCCCATTTCCCTCAGGAGCATGAGTTCTACCAGTGCACGATCACTGCAGGCAGGCTGCCTCCGATCTTGACATCTCCGACAAGCTCGCTTGCATTGGTGACCACCAGGTCCAGTATCACATCCCCTTGGGTAGGGGTGTCTATTACCTGCCTTAAGGTAATAAGCCAATAATATCTCATTAATTCAGAGATAACTGGGCTACTGGGATTTTCTTTACTCATGTAGTCTGTGTCTACACGGGTGAGATTATCAGT
This sequence comes from Egretta garzetta, assembly GCF_000687185.1. Lineage (NCBI taxonomy): Eukaryota > Metazoa > Chordata > Aves > Pelecaniformes > Ardeidae > Egretta > Egretta garzetta. The sequence goes on from NW_009259685.1 coordinate 1,965,623, forward strand.
GCCGAGGAACTGATAAAAGGGTCCGTGGCATGATTTTTGGCTTGCCCAACTGGCATGGTCCCAAACAACTTCCATGCAAAGTGCAGGAAGTAGCCCTGGCCATAGACTTTCCAAGTGGTTAGTTTGGGTGAGACTCATCTGTTTGGGGGAAAAAGAGAGCTTAATAATATGGGTGCTGTTTGTTGTGTGGCAGGTGGACTCAGTGTCAGAAAATAAGCACTCCAGTTAAATCACAACTAAGCTTAAGAAGAAATCTTAACTTCTTTTCCTCATTAATTGAATCACAGATCCATCAGGATGCTTAGACAGCAAAGAACTACTTCTTCTCTGTCCTGGTCTAATTTTAATAGCCTGTATTATATGCTTTTAATTTTTCTCCTCCAAAGCCAACCAAGCTTTCAAAGGTTGGTTATTACACATTGCTATAAAGTAAATTACAAAGTGTCAGTATAATTTCTTCTTGATGTGATGTGAATACCAAGGACTGAAAGGCATCTCGGTTATATGACAGTGTTTGCCTGGCATAAATGAATAAGGTTTTCCCTTTGTAACCTAATCAGCCTGACTTTGTTCTCACACAAAATCAACAGAGGACAAATCCTACCATCCGTGGAACTGCAGAGGCGCCCAGGCAAAAACTCTTCCTTTCATTTCATCACAACTCAATGCAGTTAGACCCATTATGTCCACAGGGGGAAAATGCTAAAAAATGCTTTCTTATTCAGGGCAGTTGAGAGAGGTGTGGGTTTGTTGGTTTTTTTTTAATATAGCCATGTGTTTAGGTCATAAAAAAAGAATTGGTTTTGCTTTTCTTCTGTATGTATTAGTGTTTCTTTTCAGTGGTTAATGGAACAATATCATTTAAATATATACATGATCTGGACACTTTTTCCTAATACAGATAGTCAGGGAAAAAATTATTTGTGCAATTGGTCAACACAGATTTGTAAGACATGCCTTTACTTTTTTTTTCTACATTAGAGAAGAAAACCCTTTTTAAAAACATTATTGTAAGTGTTATGTATTGTAACCAATGTAAGGTGACAAGAAGGGGACTTGAACAGGACATAAAGAGGAAGGAAACTTGAGAACAACCGTCACGAGCATTGGGTGAAGATATCCTATGGTCTGCCCAAGTAAGTGTTCATTATTTTCACTTTTACATTTATATTCATATAAAGACCATAAGCGTTGCATAGCTCCCCATCTCTTGTAGAGGTAAATGTCAGTTACCTATCTCCACAATTCTTCTGCACTAGCTTCTACTACTTACAATGAGAATTGAGACTTCGCTTGTTTCTTCCCTAGAACAACACTGATTTCCTATGGCTAAGTTCTTCATGGCATATTACACTTTGAAATTTGGTTAATGTAATACTCAGAAACAGCAATCTGGCATCTTTACTATCTCTGAAATAAAAGTATATAGTCCATAGCAAAAAAATAAAACCCAATAAAACAAATTATATATGGACACAAACAGAGAGAAAATTATTGGCTGAGAACATGGCCAAAGGACAGGATGAACTCAGAGAAAGCCCTTCAACAATTTGAAGAGGGAGAGGGGGGAAAAGACAATTCCTTCAATCAAAGCAAATTGCCCCCACCCAGTCCATTTTATCTGATTTTCACTGGGATTTTGTCACTAAGGTTTTTCAGGATTTATGATAATACAGATCTTAGCCTTAACAAAAAGGAGGCTATTACTGCTTTCTGTGCAGGAACTGTAAAATAATCCTCCAACTACCTTTGTCTAAAGATCAAATGACACCTTCAACCACAGTATCAGCAGTGTAAACCTGAACAAACAGCTATTACACACTGTTGTTCCAGTAATGAGTGTATTAGAGTCCCTAAGGGTGTATTTATGGGGAAAGACCAAATGATTCCAGAGGAGCTATAACTGTATTTTAAATCAATGATGCATGCACTAAGGAGTCCCTAAGCACTCATTGACAGTGTCATGCCAAACAGCTCCCTTGAGACCTGCATTGAGGGAGATCTTCCATTTTCAATGGTAGATAGGGAACCTGGCTACAGCAACATGGCTACAAAACCACCTCTGTTAAGCTTCAGTCACCCCAATCCTCAAAGTTAGAACTGCAAATTAGCAAATGTAGATTCTGAAAAGCTTACTTCTCTGTAGTGTTGTCTGCTTCATAATATTCAAGGTATTAAAAACACTAACATGAAAATTCTGTGATTTTTTAATTAAGCAACATTTTACAGAAATGTTCCTTATAAATAACATAAAAAGGTATAAATTTATTTATAATGTATCTTTCAAAACAGGTAGAACATTTATAATCTTGCCTTCTTGGAGCTTAGTAAAATCCCATCTTTTCCCCCTGCTCCAAACTAGCTTAAAGGAGCTAAAACACACAGGCACATGCGCATGTACAGACACATACAAAACTTCTGGATTTTTCCCCAAAAACACAAAGCCAGAAGAAATTAATTAAAATCCTGTCTCCTAATAAACCAAATTGGCCTTCTTTGAGAAGATACAAAAATTGTTGAAAAGCACATCTGTTTACACATAGGCACAAACAAAAATCCAGGAACATTATATACAAGGCTATATGTGTGCCTTTATAAAAAAAAAACCCCACACATATTTCAATATTATCAATGTAATTTTAAACTCTGTTTGTACATCTTAATAGCAAAAGCTGTCATTGATCACCTCCTGCAGGAGCTACTTGCATCTTAGTGTAGGGACCTGGTACAGCTATAGCTGTGACAAGAGCAGGAGTTAGCTGTAGCTATCTGTTTTGCTTACATTTTGTATTAAATAAATGTCTTTACTTGCCTGGGGGCAGCCTGTAGTCTTGCATGTCAGACGGCTACCTTGTCTAGAGAAGGGGCTTGACACCTCACTGAAGGATTGTCACTGAGCCACCACGGACATCCCATTGACTTTGATTGGCCCAGCAGCTACTGCTAACCCTGGGGAACAGCCTTTTCCCTACATCAGGGCTTGTACGTGGGACAGGCATGACAAGGGCATTGGGAACAGGAATGTCACTGTTAAGGATGTGACATACTGAAGAGACAAAAATTCACTGTAAGTGCAATCATGTCCTCTGTGGTGGTACATGCAATCTTTGGCATCTCAGGTCTTTGTTATTTTCAAAGGTCAGTTAACATTTGGAAAGCTTCAAGTGAAAGTAAACTATTTGGTTGAGCTTTTTTGGCATTTTTTTCCTGTTATATTTCTGTGAAGCTAAACCAGGAGTACCCAATGCCCACATACAACTCCAGGTGTGCCATGCTGTTTCAGGTATCTGTGACAGCCAAATATTGCTTTCTTTGCTAAAACAGTCAGATAACATATCAAGTTTGGAAGTATGTCCTGGAGTCCTTAGACTAAAAATCTAAATAAATTCTGTTAATGTCTCATTGGTGTGGCAATAAGTGTGACTTGCAATCAGTTGTGCTGTACCAGGCTGCAACAATCTCATGTTTTCTTTAACAAAATGGTCATTATCTTTATGTTATCATAGGTAAATGTTAGGCTTTCAGGAATCAGTACCCTAAGAAAGACAGTATTAGCTGAACACTGTTGCTAATACAGTGGCTATTTTTCCTCAATGGTTTTGGTAAATTAGTTAATTTAGCTCCAAGAAATCAACAATGGTATATCAGGATGCATGCAACGCTACACTAAATTAAGATTTATCTCATTATATTTTGCAAGGGACATTGAGCTCAAATTAGTAATGTCCTACTTAACTTGAAAGACAATAAAATATTGTAGGTCATAAAGAAATTGCAAAGGTGCAACATATAGTGGCATAGCAGTCCTCACTGCTCAAAGCTTCCATAGAGCTCCACTGAGGCAGTTCACCGCTTGTATCTCTGTCAGTGACTGGGAGGTATAGCACAACCAAAAGGAATGATTTTCAACTCAATTTCAATCCAGTTTCTGTAGTAGTTACCATTATTGCACATTGCCCCATTGGTTATCAAATTCTTGAAACTACCACCCCCCACCCCTACACCTCCCACACCCTTCAGTTCTTTTGTCTGGGTTTCTGAAATAAACTAGGTTTAAAACTTACCAGAAAATATTTTTTGCACGCTAGCATAAAACAATATAATTTGGTAAAAGAAGAAATGGTGCTGCCACAGAAAGAGAATTGCATTTTCACTCTTGGAAGCAAAATTTCCAAACTGAACCTGGACATTGTATTGATTATTTCTTCATTAAAACATTAGACATCATTAACAAATCACATTTAAAGTATATTGTTTTTCCAATTAGAATCCCAAGGAAGTAACTGATGCTTAGACAGCGTAGGTAATAAACAAGTAATATAAATTTAGCCAAACAAACTGAGGATCTGCACTCTCCTCACAATGCTCCAAAACCTAGAAATTCCAAGGAGAGATTATAAATAAGGATCCAAGCCAGTTTATAAAAAGATTAGAGAAATCCCCAAAGAATCACATTTTCCCTTCACTTCCTTTGATTACATCCCCATGCATTACAGATTTTTAGACAGGATTTAAGCACTTCATTTTCCCTGTGAACTGGGAGAATTAATTAAGACAGCCAAGACAGCTTTCCCACTCTTAATCTTGAAATGAAGAATATTATTAATGTCAGCGACTCCGTATTTCCCTATGAGATACATCATCCCTTCATATCTATTGTATTATGGAAGTTCTAAAAGGGTAATTCACAGAAAAATAGAAAGTGAGAAAGTTTAAAGAAAAAAAATCTTTTAAAGATCCATGACAGGTAGCTCTGTGTACCCAAACCCACAGGGCCCAGGAATGCATCAGGCATCATTGTTGTCTGTAAGAGGCTGACTCAAACTCTTGCTCCACCCAAGTCATGCCAGGGTCTTTCAGCTTAATCATTGGTATCTGTATTGAGTGCAGGTACCCAGGTGATGGCATGGGGGGTGGGGGGGAGGCATCAGGTGTGGCCTCTGTGGGAAGATGTCAGGAGCTGCTCCATGCCAGGGACAGCCAGTTCCAGCCATCTCTGCCACGGACACGCTGCAGGACACAGCTAAGCCCATCAGCCAAGCTGGCAACACCTCTGGGAATGTGTATTTAAGAAAGGGCAAAAAGTGTCAGGAGGAAGGAGCAAAAGAGAAGGACTGTTATGGACTGACCACAACACCCACCCCCCTGCACTCTTCAGGGCAAGGGAAGAGCAGAGGAGCTGGCAGTGAAAGAATGAAGTTGAGCCTGGGAAATGTAGGAGAAAGCTGGTGTTTTAATCTTTTCATCTTTGTTTCTCACTACGCAAATTTATTACAGTTGACAATAAATTATGTTACTTTTCTTCAAGTCAAGCCTGTTTTGCCCATGATGGTAACTGGAAATCAATCTCTGTTCTTTATCTCAACCCACGAGTTTTTTTCTCCCCCTGGCCTGTTGAGGACGGGGAGGGAGAGCAGCTGGGTGGGCAGCCAAGCCAAGGTTAACCCAGCGCAGCACCCCAAATGGATATCTGCCTTTCAGACTCCTTCTAGTAGGCTGTTGCCTATTTGAAACAGGTGGGTCTGTCTTCACTTCTTTATGATATTTGTTGCAAAGTCTCGGTTCCACTGACATGAATATCTCAGCAGATCTTCAGGGAGAGAAAGACTTTTGGTTTTAAACTCATAATTTCATTAAATACATGATTTCATTAATTTTGTAACTGTAATTTTTGTGTTGGCCATTCTGCTAAAGAAGTTGGATATTAGTTCCAGATGGAAGGCACAGTCTCAGTGACAAGTCATGTCCCTCAGGGGTCTGTATTGGGACCAGTACTGTTTAATATCTTCATCAATGACAAAGACAGCGGGATCAGGGGTACCCTCAGCACGTTTTCAGATGACACCAAGCTGAGCAGGGTGGGTGACAAGCCTGAGGGACAGGATGCCAACCAGAGGGACCTGGAAAAGCTTGAGAAGTGGGCCTGTGTGAACTTCATGACGTTCAACAAGGCCAAGTGCAAGGTCCTGCACCTAGGTTGGGTAACCCCCAGTATCAATACAGGCTGGGGGATGAAAGGATTGAGAGCAGCCCTGCCAAGAGGGACTTGGGGGTACCGGTGGATGAAAAGCTGGATATGAGCCAGTAACATGCGCTCACAGCCCAGAAAGCCAATCATACCCTGGGCTGCATCAAAAGCAGAGTGGCCAGAAGGTCAAGGGAGGTGATTCTGCCCCTTTACTCTGCTCTGGTGAGACCCACCTGGAGTACTGCATCTAGCTCTGGAGCCCTCAGCACAGAAAAGACACGGACCTGTTGGAGCTGGTCCAGAGGAGGGCCACAAAAGTGATCGTAGGGATGGAATACCTCTCCTATGAGGAAAGGCTGAGAGTGTTGGGGTTGTTCAGCCTGGAGAAGAGAAGGGCCCAGGGACATCTTATTGCAGCCTTTCAGTCCTTAAAGATGCAGACAAACTTTTTTGTAAGGCCTGTTGTGATAGGACAAGGGGTAATGGTTTTAAACGAAAAGACGGTGGATTCAGACTAGATATAAGGAAGAAATTTTTTACAATGAGGGTGGTGAAACACTGGAACAGGTTGCCCAGAGAGGTGGTAGACGCCCCATCCCTAGGAACATTCAAGGCCAGGTTGGCTGGGGTCTCTGAGCAACCTGATCTAGTGGAAGATGTCCCGGCTCATTGCAGGGGAAAATTGGACTAGATGACCTTTAAAGGTCCCTTCCAACCTAATCAATTCTATGATTATATGATCTTTACAGACCCCCACCTGACCACATTTATCCTTTAGTGAAATTTGTGATCCAAAGTACTGTCTAGGATCTCTGTGCAGTCCACAACAGATTGATGGAATTCCAAACAAACAACCTTCTGCATCCTAGAAAAAAATTCAAAGAGCAGAGGAGTCCCTAAAAAATAATTAGGTACCCAAATCTGAGCTTTGCATTGTGCAAGTTCAAAGATATATAACTTCCCTCCCAGGAGAGCCCCTGAACCAGTCCTGTTCTTTCTCACAAAATGCACTCCTGGGAAAAATCTGTTCTTCTAAAAATCACTATTAAATACTTCCCATTGTGCTTTAAAGTATAGACCCTATGTTCAAACATCTCCTTCAATAGACTGGATAGGATTTCTTGCCTCCCTGAAGAGCAGATTTGGGAGCAGTCTTAGTTAGTTTTACTGAAGGTGTTCTGGCCCTTGCAAGTGCGTAAACATTATTTACAACAGGGACTGAAACTTGACTACTTAACTCCAAAGTGAATATCCTAATCAGTGGGCTGAGGGACCAAACTCTTTCCTCTTTCAACTTCCTAGCAAACATTTATCCCGCAAAGTCAAAAGCTGTACAGAGAAAACTGATTTCATCAAACCAAGTAAGGTATATTTGCTTGCTTATATATTGGTAAAGCATAAAATATTATTCTGATGAAAGGGAACAAATTCATCATAGCATGTAATTTTCTACTAAGAAACCAAGTTTTTCAACTTATATCTGGAATTTGTATGCATTATAGTCCTACTAAGTCAACATCTTTTATAAACCACATTTATCAAACCCTGTCCTTTATCTAGTAATATACTGAAGAAAAAATGAATGCTTATTACTGTAACATGAGGAGAGGGTAGGTTAAAATCCAATCAGCCAGGTCAAGTACGTTAACATCCCAGATAAATGATTTATACTTTGGTTATGACAAAGAAAAAGGTAGTGTTAGGCTTGCTCAGGGGATATCTAACAGACTGAACTGAAGTTGCTAGCCTGGAAGGTATCTTCTTTCTGGATCCTTATGTGGCTACATGTGAGATAGGCACCAAGACATTGCACAATGCTAGGTCGCTGTATGCATGCTAGCAAAAAGAAATTCAGTTGGTATATGGTGTTTTCTGGAAGGACAAGATAATAAAAGAGTTTAGGTACCAAAAGTTAAGCACACACAAACCTTCTCTGAAGGCCTTCAAATGCTTTTACCTCTGACTTACCCCTGACTGTGTCAGGAACATGGATAGAAATTAGGCTGCTTCAACCAGCACCAAAATATGAGTGAAAATTAGACTGGGATCACTCAAAGAGTCATATCCTTGGTTATTTACTAGCTTCATGCTTGGATTTCAGAAGACAAAATCCCTTTTCATGGAATTTGTATATATCACTATTTTCCAATTATGTCTTTTTTTTCTCTTAAAAAAGGCAAAGTAAAGCCTTGAGGATTTATTTTATCTTTTACCACCTTGTCTTGTGGAAGAACTTGATTCTAATTTCCCTTTCCCTTCTCTCTTTTTTGATAGAGTGATGTTATCTCTCAGGACTCAGCCTCAGGAAGACTGCAGATCCAATTTTCTCAAAGTCTGAGAACAGTGATGTTACTAAAATACAGCACTAGCTACCCTTTTAAAACAACAGTACAAATGGCAAAGAAAAAAAATCTTTAGAGACTTTTATGCCACCTTCCACTCACACACTATCATTAGGAGCAATAAATCAGATTTAGCTTTTTCCAAGTTTGACGTTTCACACGAAATCAACTCAAATACCATTTCAACAGTCCAAAACCAAGTAAACTCAGTGTAATCCATTTCTGTGTTATGGGTAACCAAATTTGACTAATGATCTCTTTTCTTAATGCAGTAACTACAGATGTTATTATAGATGATGTCATTATTACCAGGTATTACTTCCTTAACATCTCACTCATTCCATTTGAAAACAGTTTATACTGTGCTCAGCTCTGGACTGTGAGGGCAGTCCCTGAAGCTGAGAACCTAAGAAGATGGAGGAGAAGCACTCTACAAAGGAGTAAAACATCTTTCTCCAAGACGTATAGTCAGTCTTTAAGTCCTGAAAGTCATTCATGTCATCTGCAACCTAGTCAACACCCCACCCAAATGTCCATTCCACTTTTCATGATTAATCATCAGCTGAGCTCAAAAATTGTATGAAATGAGTACTTAATGTATCACATCACCCTTAGACAGAAATGCAGTGCCATAATAAAGGCGAGCTATCAGCTTCAACTGTGAATTTCCATGCTTTTGTGAAGGAGAGAAAAACCACTATTATCCTAACATAACGGTAGTTAATTTGTAAAGCTGTCAGACTGAAATATGCTGGAAGAAGATCCTAAAATGATTGCTTCTGATTAACTATTATGTGGCTATTACACATAATTATTACACAGTGTTATATAAAAAAAACAAAAACAAAAAACCACCAAAAAGCAACCAAACAAAAAATCCCACCTCAAAACCCCTCTCCTAGTAAAAATTAGTTTAAATATTTTTATTCTGCTTTTTCTTGGTAATGAAGGATTGCTTAAGAGTACTCACTGTAGAAGAAGGTGAGTAATACATAGAATATTCTGAAAATATTCATGATGACAGTGATTTATAGTTTAAATACCAGGCAATCCTCATATAGTCTGCTAATGCATATACTTCAGGTGCATCTGGACAGCTCAAGCAAGCAAGAAAAAAATGTGTTCCTCACTTATCTCATGACACCAGAAGAGGGGTATAGCTGCTAAATTTTGAGACTGAATTAAAAGTAACAATCATTGAATAACTAGAAGTCTATTTCCTAAAAGTAATTTTGATTTGAAATAACATCTATTCATATTTTTGTCAAGCTAGATCAAGCAAACAGTCCTTTCTAAAAGTGAATTATTCAGGCTTGACACCATTTTGACCTACACTTTCCATTCAATCCTTAGGTCTACTTTAAAATGGATATTTAATTTCTAACATTTCTGTAACATTTCATTCAGCCACTTTATGTGAGCTTGTGACAGTATGGTCAACTGGTGGTATCAGTAGTAAATGACTTGGCTAGTGAATTAAACCAAATGTTACAGGAGTATTTTTCATAGTTAGAGTTTGATGTTTAAAAGTAACCACTCAGTGTTAACAAGAACCTAGTAACTTGGCCTTGAAAAATAGAATGAATCATAATTTTGATCCACTAGAAATATTTAGTGAGTTAGACCCAAATCATGCAAAAGGTGGAGATATTTAAACACCAGAGTAGTTCTTACAACAAGGGCAATGGTTTGGGTGATTCAGCATTTTTATTGTTGGGAAGAGGATTTGCTAAATGAACTTAGTGAATAAATGAATTCAGGTCACTGAAGTTAATACTCATGCTTAACCTAGTATAGACTAGTTGAAATTCTTTACACAGAAGGAGGGAGAGAGTGGGAACAGCACATCAACATTTACTTTCCAAAAATATTTTATAATATTTCTCTCACAACTGCTATTTCCAGAAGTAATTCTGACAATACTAGGCATTTCCTAGGTATTCAAAAAAAAAGAAGAAAGCTTAAGCCAGACATCAATGGAAAAAGAATATACATTCAGAGATTTAGGAGACTGATCTTCATAATAGGTTCAGCCAGTGCTGCAAACATGACAGAAAACAGAGATTAATTAATTTGCATTCAGTTACTTCCTTCATGTTCCACCAGGGTAAGACTTAGTCTGTTGCTTTTCAGCAACAGGGATATAACACATTCTTTATTATTTGAGGAAAACAGAGCTGATAAATCTGCTTGGGAGGGTATGCTGAAAATCATCAATCTTGATATCCAGTAGCCCTCCCCCTTATCCAATATATTTGCCTTTTACATTTAAGACAATTACTGATATAAAGTTTAAGAATTATCTGGATAAACATTATATTAGGGAAAAATATCCCAATTAAGAATAAAAGGATGGGTATCAGCATATATAAGGAGTCCATCAGCATATTCAGAATCTGCTTTCAGAGACTTAGATGCTGAAAATGTGCTGACATTTCTTCTGTCAGCTGGGGAATAACACAACAGGATTTTCTTATTGGCAAAAGTCTGGTATGCTTTATCACAATTTTCATATTCTAGACTGCTCTCACTATTATTATTATGCTATTCATTGATTGTTATTGTGACAATTTTTACTCTTGTATTATTGAAGAAAAATTTGAAACAGCATATACATACATACACTGTGCATGGAGTGCTAACTAAAGCCTTGTTTGTATCCACCTAACTGTTCCATCTGACAACCTTTTTCTTTAATATTTATTTAATATTTCAATAAAATACAGTCCTTTTTTTTCAGACTGTTAATAAGGATGAAAAGGCATCTTCACACTTTTTAGCATACAAGTGTCCATGGTCAGGAATTTTGACCCAGTGCCTCAAAAGAACAAGAAACACTGGACTATATAAGCATAGATCATAGTTATTGTACTATCTCTTTCCTAGAGATAACAGCTAGGATCATTTTACCAAAACTTAATTTATAATTCCTTATCTGGCTTCTGTTCTTGCAGAACTGTTCTTGTTCTGTTCTGTTCTTGAAATGTTTTAACTAGCTATCAAAACCAAGCTGTTTCAGAATGACAAACAAAGCAGCAAGAATAATGATATGGGTTTGAATCAATAAGCTATCTTCATGAATTTGCTTTTACTGATAGGAACAAACGGAAAGTGTATCACAGGATGCTTGTGAAATACTTGTGGTAAGCAAGTAAGAAGGTCAGAAATGAGAGATATGGAGAAATCCTGGAAGCCAGACTTTAAAAGAGAATAGGAAAGTCAGATACCCAAAATACAGTTCCAATGAGTTACTAAAGGGTGACATCCAATTACTTTAAAGGGAATTATTTAGGTTTCAAAAATAAAGGGCCTATACAAAGCATTTAAGATCACTTATCTATAGGCATTGATGTTGGCCTTGGCCAGAGTTTGAGTTTAATATTTTAACTCTGATAGTGTTTCTTCTCATTTATACACTAGATGAAGGAATTCCAGGGGCCAATTTGATTTTGCTACTTTTCTTCTTAATGGAAGATTGTCTCATATTTCTAAGCAGTGAAACTTACTGTATAAATCTTGACATCTAAATTTAGCCCTCTAAAAGATAACTATCCAGTCCAAGATAATCAGCCAGTCTGTTGCTACTGTCAGGAGAGTTTCCATTGTAATGATGATTTATTCTATTTATTGTATACCCCTATTTCAGTATTAAGTGGATTGACTTCAGAAATGTCTCTTTCTCTCAGCACTGACTATGCAGAGAACTCAGATGGTTCTCTTACTCTGCTTTTTAAGTGTCTGAAATATATTGGAATAAACCTCACCAGATGTAACTGAAAGCTTTGAACTCTTTTTTCATGCATCAATCCACAATGCTTGTATATAACCAAACAGAAAAGGAATTGTCAGATCCCAAAATCTTTTCAATCTCCTATTTTTATCTTTCTACAATAAAGTTTTATATCCCTAGTAGAAGCCCCTTCTCACCCCTGTTAAACAAAAGGCTGAAAGCTGATTCATTGTTTCTCAAGGCAAACCCAATGGATACCTCAATACGAATCATAACATTTACTATTTTGTGAAACTTCTTTGTATGAGTTGGATCTTTCCTAAGTTCGAAGTTACTTTTCATGTACTGAGATTTGGGCCTCTGGGACATTTGTAGCCTGGAGGGTAGAAGAGGGATATGGAGGATTTGCCTTGCTTCACTGCTTCCCTCTCATTTATTTCAAAAAGACTCACAACTGGGTCTCTTCCCTGTTTGTTTGCTGTAGTGTAGTGCTCTTAAAACATCTGCCAGAGCTACCTGTTTTGGAGGGTCAGACTTTGATTCATGCCCACATATTGTGTTAAACACTTCATGCACTGGCCTTTCATCACCCTCCCACTTGAGCACAGTTTTGGTTTTTTCCTGTAGAGTGTTAACGTGTATGCTAGTGCAGCTTTTTAGATCTGGTCCTTGACTGTCCCTCTCAGAGGGATAATTATGAACTATGAAAGCATAAACTCATTTTCACACATCACAATTTGAGGGAATAGGAAATACAATTCCTCTTTAGAAACAGCAATTTGTGTAAAATATAGAAACTAATGTACAAAAATAGTGAAATAGAAGTACACTGGCATTTGGCAGTTTGATAGCTTTTTCTTAAACTCTTTTTCAAGAACAATCTCAAAATATTTAGATAGCTTTTGTGATGAGTTTTTATTAAAAATTAAAAAGGGGTGAGGTATCTCTAACAATACTTGTTCTACCACTGTTATTTATACTGACTAGGAGCACCTCCAGCTGACTTATTATGACACAGCAATGTGCCAAAATAAGACCTTTATCCCAACCATATAGTCTTCATCTTTTTAAGTGAACCCCTCTGAGTGTATATAGAGCTCTTTCCCCTATGTTGTGGCAGAAAAATATGTCATATGCTTTCAGCATCATCTTGGCAGAGAGCTAAAGTCCCAATAGAAAAAGTGGTGCTTAGAAAGCAACTGTTTTACAGCCCTCAGAACTGGAAGTCTTATTTTAATTGATAAGAGGTGTATCATAAGCATCAGCAGTGAAAACTTGGATCAGTATCCTCTCATTTCACTCTTGGAGGGATATAACCTAAGTTAGATTGTTTATACATTGCCTTTTAGCAATAATGTCATAGACATATAAGACCAGAAGCCAACTAGGCTTTTCAGGAGACATAATTAAGTGTTAATTAGTTTCTATAACAGAAATAGAGCATTTAACTTATCATAAATGGGTGCAGGATCTTTGGTGGAAGTGTAGAATGTCGTATCTTTAATAACAACATTATCTTTGTGATAGAGAATAGAGAGACTTAACTCTGTAGAACATCTTCCAATTCAAAATGTTCATAAAGAGGTTGATAAGGTGGTTTCAGCATCAAATGTAACAGATACTGAAGTCTAGCAGTTTTTCAGGATTTTTTTTGTGTTAATCAGAACGGATCTGCAGGCACTTGAGAAAAAATGTTCTTTAGAAAGCAGTTATTAACAAAGAAAGAAATTACAAGCAATATTGCTGATTGAAAAATAAAAACTTTCAGAGAGAGTTTATTAAAAAATATTCAGCTAACTCTAATTCTTTCCTGCTCTTCTCCCATACAAAGCATAGTATTTACCCAGTATCAAATAAGGGTAAGTCAGAACAAGCTGAACTATACTAATTCACATTTTCCAGGATTGTATTCCATAGCAGCACCCAATAACCTACAAATTAAAGAAGGCAGCAACTTCTGTGTTTTTAAGTGGCATCACGATCTTATCTTTACCTAGGATCCACCTTTTCTAAATTAATTAACACTATTACAACCACTTCTTGGCTCTATAAACCTCTTGAAACTTAACTGTTCTTTTTTTCTAACTGAAAGAGAAACAATCATATTTGTTTTGAGTCTACACATAGGTTTTGTTTGCACTGCTCTCATTTTTTTTGTTAGCTTCTAAGGGGAAGTCAGCTTCTTGGAATGATACATCATGTGATAAAAACCTACTATTATTATGCTTTGGACTTACATAAATTTGTCAGGTGTAAAAACTGGGCACCAAAGAACAGGTTAAAACCGTGGAACTTGTTATCAAAAACATGAAAGAATGAAAAAAATCTTGCTTCAGCAAAATGCAAGAAGGCCTTGGAAATACTTGTTGAGAATCATGTTGATTTTAACAAAAGAGACACACAGCTTTTGGGTTTGTTTTTTTTTATGAGTGAACTGTATATTTATTTATATTTATCTTAATTTACTCATAAATTTGTAATAGTAAAATTATGGCCCATTTGCCCAGGTGCAGTAATGTAGACTTGATGTTTTAAGAGAATTCAGACAAACAGAATCAATGATCTTATGATTCTATGAAATTTTCTAACTTATACTACCAGAGGATCTGTCCTAGAATTAATTGATCTTTATAAGTATAAGGCTATGCATTAATTAAGTTGAAAGACCATTACTTTTTGGAAAACAAGCTTTTCTCCTCTTTGACATACCATCCACTAAATGTGATGCTTGTCTTACTCCTTGATTTTTTATTTAAATTATGCATACATATAGCTGATGGTTTGGGGTTTAATATTGGCATAACTTTAAATTGCCATACAGGTCACATTTGTCTCTATTCACTAGATAAAGTTCACAGACAAAACTAAAAATTCTAGTATTTCTTGGGACTGATGCACTAGCCTATATATAGACATTAATATCTGAATGTCATTAATAACATTATGCAATCCTTTTTCATTTAAAGTCTGCTCATTATCACAATATTCCTCAGGAATATATTTTACTGAATATAAAATCCACTTTCAGAGACATCATCTTGCTCTATGGATGGAAAATTAAATGCCATGGTCAATCATGTCTTATTATATCTTCCATTTTAAATAGAAATGTAGTATGGCTGTTGAATGAGACAACTTATTTTCAGTATTGAGTATCAGCTGAGGCCCTATATATAACATTGTTGTTGCCAATACTAGCAGTACAACTTTTACAATTTTTGTGTGCAATACAGCACCACCAAGAAGCCCAACTGATACAAAGATATGACGTTAGGAACTACAGATCCTCAAAGTAAAAGACAGCTTATATCTCCAAAGTGTTTTCGGTCTGAGCAAATAAGATTGGAAATCTACATCAACTGAAATTCCAGCATCACTCATACCAAAGAATTTCACTTACTGGCTTCAGTGAAAGAACTATTGCAAATCAAGATGCTTCAGGAGGAATGAGCATTAAACCCACCTAAGCATGAGATCTTAGAACACTGTATGTCTTGACACAAAAAGCTTACCTCAGGAAATGAGCTGAGAGTACAAAGGACTTGCAATCAGAAAATCATTTAAGTGTTCATTTAGCTAGAAGGTTAAGAGTCCACCCACTAAGATTTAAGCACGTTTAAAGACCTTTGTTAACCAGGGTTCCAAAAACTAGGTATATAATGGTAAATAAGACACTGGGGGGGGGGTGGTGGTGGTGGTGGTGGTGAGGGGGTGGGTGTGTATGTGCATGTGTGTGAAACAAGTTTATATGAAAAGAAAAAAAAACAACAACCAAAACTTTTCCATATTTTTTTACTTTGTTTAGATCAAACAAGGTAGAAAACAGTGTTTCTTCTGCCACTATGCTATAATTTGGAAAAGACTGAAACTATGCAACTGCACAATATCAGGCAGTTAATACTGCATAACACAGCTCTGAAGATTCATGCCTCATCCTTAGGTAAGAAATTGCTTTCCAAGTATAGCACAAAAGACTGGTGCCAACTTGTAGCCATGCTTCATAGGCTACAGAGCTTAGTATAAAACTCAGCTGAGGGAGTTTTATTATTGATAAAGGATCAGCTCACTTTTTAGTTCTTCCTCTACTATATTTGGAGGTGGTAGTCATTAGAAGAGGATTTGGCAGAAAGCTAGGGGCAGAATGGTAACCTCCTAAGTGGCCTTACGTGATTCTCCAAAGCTCATTTGTCAGTTATTAAGCCTTTCTGTGTAAAGACATCCATTAGTAGAGTTACACCCTATAGATGCATCTTTTGAAGCACCTTCTCTAGCAATTTGCTGTCATGATTCAAACAGAGGTGCACAAATTAAATTTC
This sequence comes from Egretta garzetta, assembly GCF_000687185.1. Taxonomy (NCBI): domain Eukaryota; kingdom Metazoa; phylum Chordata; class Aves; order Pelecaniformes; family Ardeidae; genus Egretta; species Egretta garzetta. Next base: position 1,981,979 of record NW_009259685.1, read on the forward strand.
TTATGGCATTGACTAAGTCTAAAATTAAGACAACGGAAACCACATTCAGTGTTATGTGTTGCTCATTGTTGTGTTATACCTGTTCTTTGAATTTGAAATGGAAGCAATAGGGAGGAGGAAATGGCTCTTCAGGCTGTATTTGTCAAGTGCAGAGTAGAGAAATTGTTGAGGTTGACAGGTGCTACCATCGCATAACAAGTGCATGTATAATAATCAGACAGTATTTTGCAATGCACATTTGCAATAGACAGGACCAAAAAAGGCACTCTCCAGCCCCTAAATCTCATGTTAAAGCATTCAGATGCAATTTCAGTCTATTCCAATGTACACTAAAATGTCTGCTATGGAGTACTAGATTTATAATCTCTAAGTGAAGAGGAGCACTTAGTTTACAGCTAAAAAATGACCACTTACCTGTATTGTAAACTTAACTGGAAATCTGAAAAATCAAAGCATTTTTACACTTTTTTCTCTTATTGCATTTTTTCACAAAATAATTCGTAATGAACTTCAGTAAAAAAGAGAAAATGTGATGATGATTAATTGGAATGTAATTCAATTAGCAAACTTCAGTTAAAAATAAAGGCTTTCCAAATATTGTAATGTGTTAATTTACTGTTTTTAAATTAAATACTTTCACTTTTGTTTTGAAAAAAAAATTGTCACTTCAAAATTTAAAGTATTACAAAAGGAAAACCTCAATGGAGCTTAACAAAAATTTATTTTTGATCAAATGGAATGTTTCACTCCCCAGTGAGTGTCCCTGTCACCAGGCTGAGGGGTATTCTTGGTGCAATCCTCTCAGCACCTCCTGATTTGTTTTGTGTGGCCTGTCTAAATATTAACTTGCAAGTGAGAAAAAGAAAATGTGGTTCATCTGCTTAGTACACTTACATTGGAGGGGGAAGAAGTGAGTACTAACAAATATTAAGTAGAACTCTGCACACTGGTGTCTTGGTCACCAAGATAAGCTTGTGACTGTGGAAGAACTGAAGTCAATAAAAACTTTAATGTGACTTATAAGTTAGCCTCAATCCATTTCATACATTCAGAAGATACTTACTCTAGTGACAAAAATCATAGGCAGCAAAAGAATTGACATGTCTTCAATACCAGACTGAAAATTTTCAACTAGGCACCCAAATTAAGAAATAACTTCCTAAGATTTATCTGAACTTCTATAGATAAGGATATGTGGCATGTGAGAACATCTGGATCATTAAATTGTTTGGTAAAGGACTATAAAAGAAATAAAAACTAGCAACAAAAGTCTCTCTTGACTGCCCTCAGGCTTCTTGTTGTGACTTAATTGCTGCCTACCTGAAAAACCAATAATGGATAATAATCTGAGGGCCGTACTAGGGTAGGAAGCCTTCTCTTCACATCTTTAACCCAAGCCCCAGACTTCCCTAAGAAGTGTGTCCTGTCTGCATATTGGGTCTTCTGTTCCCTTCAGAAGGGAGTCTCCTATGACAATGACCCGTCTTTATTTCTTTTTGGAAGCAGTTTGACACAAGGTATAGTCTGACTTAAGCTCGGCGACACCTCCAAGCTAGATGAACCATCATCCTCATTATTGTTCGGTTCTGCTTGCAGAGCCTCTTATTATTCGAGGGCACCTGGGAAGGTGGGGTAGTCACGGAGGAGATACGCCTGCTGCACTGGGCAGGAACGGTGGAATTTACTATGTGAGGTTTAGGGGAAGAGCCAAAGGCAGGGAAGTTGAATGGTCAGGCTGGACTGGGGAGGAAAATCATGGGAAAATGAAAACGGGCATGGGTGGAAAGGGCTGCTCCTGTGTTAGCAGGCTGACAATCAGTACACTTGTCTGACTGAGCCTCCTGCCCGGCCACTGCAGTCTATCCTATCTTATTATTAAATCCTATATTTATTTTTTCTATGTAATTTCAACCTTTTTCTTTTGTTATTACGTATGTTTGCTGCAGGGTCTAAATCCCAGCTACTGGAGAATCAGTGATGGGTCACGATGTCGCTAGGTCTAGTTGCCAGCAGCTGGAGGCAGAAGGTGTGTGTTTGTATGTGTGTTGAAATGTCTAAGTGTCAGCATCTGGAGGAGGAACTGTGGGCCACAGGTCCCATAGGTATAAGCAACAGGAGAAAACAGGGGTTGTGGGGGTCTAAGTTCCAGGAATGTGAAAAGGAGCTGTGGGTCAGAGTAACTGTAAATCTGGTGCTAGGAGAGAGGGCAGCACGCATGCATGTGTGAGACATCTAAGTGCCAGCAACTAGAGAGACCTGGGTGATGTTTTTATTTCCCTAGTTAGTTTAATTTTGTATGAGCATGAGTCTGTGTGCAATTCACTAGCAAACTTCAAGGTGGACTAGCCCTCAGGCAGGAGGAGGCTTCCACCTGGAAAGACTGAAGGTCCGAGCCAGTGGCTGAGTAAGGGGGCTCAGGTCTGGGCACGGATCTCAGATGTAGGGACCACTCTCATGTTCAAGGGAATGCAGTTGTGCCTGTGAGCCAAGAGACTGAGGTCATATGTGTTTTCACGAACGAACTTCAATCCTAATCAGCAGGAGAAGAATGACAGGGTGAGGCTGGCTGTAAGAGATCTGGCAGTGTTGTGCCTGGGTGCTGGCTAAAGGCACCATGTGTACACTGTGGCTGGCCGTGTCGGCGGCCTCTGTGGGTGCACAAGGCAGGAAGGGGGGAATCCCCAGGTCCTGGAGTCTGTTGGGCTCAACAGGTCTCACAACACCCTTAATAGGTTTAGATTTAGCTTTTCTTAATTTCTTTTTTCCTGGAGTCCCTATGTTTAGTGAGAATATCAGTATCATATCACATCATATAAAAATGTACACAGACTGGGAATTTTCCAAAAGCAAGATACAAATCTAAAGAAAAAAGTGAAAACATTTGACACAAAATTGCTTACTGCAAGGTTTCTTAAAGCAATATTAAAGATGTAGGTACAGGTGACTGGTCACTCTAAGTACAATTTAACTTTTTTGAAATGCCAAATATTTCCACTTAATCTATCAATTTATTATCAGTTATTCTAATTTATTTAATCTTTAATCTATTATCCCAGTAAGCAAGATTCAGAAGAACGCTAAAGATAAAATCACTAACTAATTACTTCTGGAAGTAAAAGCGGTATTTTTTGGAACGACATGAATGTTTTGGCTTCCCATTTCATCTGGGAAGACTTGGGTAATTAAGAAAAAAATCTGGTTGCCTGTGATAAATATTGAATTTTTGGACACTAACAGAGTACTCAAGGATTCAGAGCATTTAATTTATATCTTGATGAAAATCGGCATTGTGTAGCTTGTTCTGTTGTGGTTTTGAACATTTAAAAATGGAGCTTAAAAGGATTAAGTCTCTCAGCCACAGAGTACTACTTCATAAAGTTCCAGTAAATGTATTTGAATTAAAGACATTTATCAAGGAGAGTAATTTCTAACTGATATTTTGAACACCCCATATATTAATTGCAGGGCAGTAGTTCAGACATCAACTGACAATAGTTTGATTAACTTTTTGAGAAACACAGTCATTTTATACAATTAAATCAATTGTTTCACTCTGAGGAAGGACAAAATGTGATAATGAAACAATTAGGTTGTAAGCGATGAAATAAATTGATCAAGAATGTATTTGATTGTAAAACCTCATCTTTCATAATATATTGAAAAAATATTGCTAGTGGCCTTACTAATTCATTATGGGCAGGGTATTAGTTTTGATTTGGGAAGGACTGTGATGTATCATATCCTTAAAACTGTACATTTTTCTAGAAAGAGGAAAGAATTTGCATTGCTTAATGTTCCCTTGGGATTACCCCTAGCATATTTGGAGAAATATGATTTATTTATTTGATTAATTTAGCCAAACAAAGCAGCTTCAATTTTACAAAAGAGGCTGGGACTTAATACTCATTAACTCCAAGCTTCAATCAATCATTTCAGAAAGGACACTTTAAATTATCACTCTCTGATCTCGTAAGGTACCAGCACCCAAGGGTATGCATTAGACTAACAAGTTTGTGTGTAGGTTGGATTCAGTACCATGGCTTTTATGAACCAGTCTGTGGTGTTCAAGGTCAGGTTGGATGAGGCTTTGAGCAACACAGTCTAGTGAAAGATGTCCCTGTCAATAGCAGGGAGGTTGGACTAGATTGTCTTTAAAGGTCCCTTCCAACCCAAACCATTCTGTGAGTCTATGATAATGCTGGACCCCCAGCTTCAAATGCCACCTCCGCCCCTAGACAGCAAGTCGTAGAGTCCTGCCTGCTTCTGCAGAATCAGTGCCAAAATACAAGTATGTCAGTATGTTGTAGATATGCTATGGCATGCAATAGGTCCTTGAAGGACAGCCTTGCTTCTCTTCTGTAGTTTCTGTCTAGCCTAGCCTCCGTAGACAGCATAAAGAAATAGTAGTTTTAAAGTAGCAATAGTTTAAAAGTAGCAATAGTTTAAAAGAAACAAATCTGGGAGTGAAAATGAGAATCTTGCTTTTCATATTTGTTCTGAACAGTTATTAGTTACTTAATATTAATAAGTTACATTCATCCTACTTAAGTTTAGTCTGTTGACTAAAGCAGAATCAAAACAAAGCCATTTATATCCATTAATCAACAATATCATATTATAGCTTCCTAAGGCTTACTGCAACATCACTTTCAACTTGCAATTTTAATCCAAATATCTCAAAATGTCTTTATGAACAGTTATATTTAGATGCAGTGTTACCTTTGTGTTTTCTAAGTTTAAGGCTTGCAAGAGGAAAATGAGATAGGCTAACCATTGCTTGCCAAAATTCCTCTGTCAGATGTGATGGAAGTGCTGATGTGCAGTACTTAGAGTACAAGGATTCCTACAGCTAAATGAATTGAAGGTTCCTGGCACGGAGCTGACAGACTCATGTTACCCCAGAGGAATGTGAAATAATGAGAAGTCTAAATAGCATTAGGTTTCTTTTATATCCCAGAATAAGGGTGACTACAGAGATTAGAGAACTATAAGAAGAAATGGGAGACAAAATCTGGATTTTAATAGAGACACTGAACACTCCAAATGTGAATTTAGGGGCTATGCTCAACCATTTTGCAGCATCGGTTCAATAGGAGTCCGAACCTGCCTGGCTCCCAACACAAAGGCAGCCTTGAATGTGCAAAAGGATAGAAGCACATGATTCTCAGGCACACATAACCCTGTATCTTCCTTGTTAAAGCTACAGCCCTTATATCACATTTCCCTTTATCACACCAAGCAATGCCATGGGATTCGTAGATTTCTGTGCAATATATAACACATTAGAGTTATCCTGAAGAGGTGAAAGAGGGAAATATCTGAAACACATCCATAAAAATAATTCATATTTCTAGTTGACAGCAATTGTTTTAAAACTTTCATAATTCTGGAAGATTTATATCATCTAGAACTGCTGTAGCTGTTAGTAGAGAAACAGTTCACAATAAGAAGAGATTGGTAAGTTTGTAACACTGTTTGAGGAGGTGTTTCTGCTGAGCAAACAGCAATTTAATAAATGTAAGTAGTAATAACATTTCACGTACTGCTAGTCAATTTTGCATCTCCTCTTCTAATATTCATTCCATATGCTAGATTACATTTGTGAGTATGAACCTTTGCCTTCTAACTACTATTACAGAAAATCACATCAATTATACCTTCCACAGAGAACTTGCTGAAGTTCATTGAAGAAGAAAGTCTAAACAATTCCTATAGGTATATGTTTATATTGCACTCTCTAACCAAATGTACCTGGCAGTACTGTTAATTTACTTCAACAATAGAAAGTGATCATATTACTTAAAGCAAAGAAAAGCAGTCACAGGTTTCATTTCAATGCTAACAGCCCCAGATACTTTCCAGAGATAAAAGGCAGGTAATGCAAAATCCTAAGAGGGAAATAAACCAATTCATCTTATTACAGAAGCCTGCAATTAAGAGGAAAAGAGAAGGGTTTGTAACTTGCAAACATCTTCCAAAACCAGCCAGAATGGAACCGGAGCTGGGAATGGACGACCGCTCGTTGTTACAGAGGCAAGTTCTCCCCTCGTGCGGTGTGGCACCGTGTGGTGTGGAGAAGCTGTAGCCCTGTGTTGGAAAACTTGTCTGCTTCTTAATGAATAACATCAAGCTCTCAGGCATATGGTTTAGCACCGAGGTTTCAATATGTCTTTGGGACATACTGCTGACATCCTAGGAGGCCTTTGTCAACTGGGCATGAGAAGAACTGCCCAAACAAAAGTACTTGGTAGTTTAAACTTGTGAAGCTATCAGGCCTGCTCATATTTGCTTAATTTTTTTCACAAGCATCTCTGTTCTTCATTTACTGTCACGGTTTTGTAGACTTAGAAATTACTTTTCCCAATCAGCTGCTGATCCTTACTTGTTATTTTCCCAGCTCTGGCAATTAGGACTATTTGGCAGACCAGTTCTGGTGACAATGTTCTTTATTATCATGAAAGCAATGATGATGTCATAAGCATTGAATATGAACATTACTGAAAGGATCAGACAAAACATAGAGATATTTAATCAGCAATGAGGAGCAAAGTAATTCAGAAAAAAGATACAATGTCTTTAAATGAGGCTTAGAAATTGCATTTTATTTTCTAAAAACTATGCTGGAGTGCAGAACTACCCATTAAATACAAGCCCCGGGGACGCATCCCCTGCAGTTGATATGCACAGACAAGTAAAACCAGTGCAGTCTGACAATGAATTTCTAATCAGTGACCTGACTGTTTTTCACTTGTCACAGATGTTTTGTGTAGCATTTTCTGCATATTGAAGATCAGCTGTGTCTGTGATTTTGCATATATTAATAAAAAAAGTTTAGCTTACTACACTTCAGAATGGAACTTCTGAAGGAGTGAAGAAGTGCAGCAGGGAAACTGAACATATATACCTGCTGCCTTGCCAAAGGACTTCTCCTACATTACTGATTAGGAATAATCCAAATCTCTTTCACACAACTAGCTTTTACTCTTCTATTATATGACACCTTTTCAGTCAGGAGAATAAAGCTAAAACTTCTGACTGCAGTGAGCCAGTCCTCATTCTTGCTTTGGCAAGGAAGCCCCTATGGGTTCACCTAACACAAATTCAGACCTGCTGGTTCTCATTAAGCCTGAAATATTAAAAAGTCCTTCCAGCACACTTTCTAAAGAATATACCTGTCCCTACAGAACACATTATGAGTAAAGAAATAATTAGGTAACACCTTGAACTATCCATCCATCTGAGATCATCCTGCACTGCTGCCTCAGTCTGAGACAAATTACCCTGTTTCAGATCCTAAAAAGAAGCTGTGCCCCAAAGTGACATTTTTTTTGTTAGGCCATCCTATTTGTGTGAAAAGAAAAATATGTCCCTTCTCTCTACAAACTATACATCTTTTCATTTTTTATACCTCCATGGGTACAATACTACCTCTATTGTATCATTTTTCAAACACAGAATTAGATTCACAGCAATGATTAATTAAACAGTTGTTTCTTTCAGTAAATAAATGTAATCATTACAGTGCCATCTGCAAACATCCAGACTGATCCTCAGAGTGCCTGAAGTCTATCTTTCTTTTGCTAGAGAAGTTCCCTAAGCTTTTAAATTTCTTTTAGTGAAAACAAACACAATAAGCTTTTCATATTCATGCCTATTGAATGCTTATATCATTACAATCCATGGACAATTTTTGCTCTATCTCGTAAGACAACACCAGGTAGGTGTGCTGAAGGTACTAACTACTCCATACTTTAAAAGAAGAGTGGCAAAACTAAGTTGATATATAAAAGAAAGAGCTAGGTTTAAGTACCTCTTCCAGCCTTACCTGTTACCTCCTGGGTAAGTGCAAATTATTCAGCAGATTTTTTTCTATTGGTGGAAACATTTGTCTTCCATTTTTTGAAAGATCACTAAACTTCACAGTGATATTTATCAGTCCCAGGGAGAAACAGGGATCCCAAACAGCCTGGATTTAATTGTTCTAGGTCCTATAAAGACAAAAACAACTATTGCCCTTGGATTCCCAGTTCTTAATGATTGATATTAAACAGTTCCCTGCACTTCTGACTAGTTTTTGTAAAACTTACTCTCTAGCCATAAAAAATCCAGGAAAGGAAAAGGAAGCCATCAGACAGGGAGAATCAGTAAGCGTAACTTCAAACTAACAAGAGCCTGGTTGGAAGCTCTGTCCTGCAAGGACTAGTTTTAGCAAATGCTACAATCAGTAAAGGCCATTTAACCTGAAAATAATCTATTTTCTTTAAATGTATTTGCGTTATAAGCTCAGCTGAGTCAGTGCACTCAGGGTTCCCTCAAGTGCATTCAGAAAGTAAGCTGCAACAGTGAGTTGCATAGTATGGAGTTTTACGGTTTCAAAGATCTGTATTTCAAAAATGGGACTAGCTTCATGTGAGACAGGTACAGTGGTTACCCTATCCTGTCCCATTGCAGGAATGATCAAGGTGCTTAAAAACACAAGATGAATTGTCATAAATTACCCCTGTTAAGATATTTTTCGAGAATCGCAACAAACAAAAGGATCCAAGTCCATCATAGATCACAGTCGTAACTATATTTGGAACTTGTATCAATCAAAGAAAAAGCTCTGGTCTAGCCTGAGTTTCTCTGTCTTGAAAATTTGCTTCATACTTGGAGCAGAGCTTGGATATGAAGTAACAGATATAAGGGGGAACAAGTGGAGGACCAAGGCCATAACCTAGCTAATGAACAGAAAGTACACAAGTCTGACAGAGAAGGTTCTCCCAGATGAGACTAAGAAAACAGCCTGATCTTTTGATATGTGATTTGTTTTTGTCAAAGTGAAAGGTATTGCCCTTTGCAGCTATTTATTTTTATGTTGTTTGCTCTTTTCTCAAATCTTCCTTAAATGTCTCTGTCACTTCTAATTACATCTTCCCTCTCAGATATAACTCTTATTCTGAGGTTTTCTACTAAATTCAAGTAGACTTAACATCAGCTCCTTAGAGGCCATGCTTAAATATGGTCAATTTAGCCTTTTAAAAGTTTTCTTCACTAGAATACAACTGAACTTTATTTATAATAAAAGTGTGAGCAAAATGTCAATTTCCCCACTCAGAGCAATGCAGATGTAGCATTCTAAAAGGGTGATCTCCAGTGGTTTCAGTTGCGTTAATGGCTCATTCCTCCCCCATCTTCATTACATGCAGATGCCTCAGAGGCAGCCCACGGACAGTCTGTGTAAGCGTGTTTGGCAGCAGCCTGACCTGCCAGGCATGCAGTGCCCTACATATTCTGGAGGCAGCGCCCTCGCAGAGCCGGGGTCCCATCCTGCAGCTGCTGTTTGCAAAGCAAGCGCATCTCCTCACGAGGGGCTCCTTCCTAGATGGTCTGGGCATAGTGGGTGGCATCCAAAATATAGCTGGCTTCACCCATGCCTTTGAAAAATAGCTAAGGCAAAATAATTCTGTGAGTAAGGAACCAGACCTGGTCTTGGGAAAACAGTCTTTCTGTGCATCAATCCTTTAAAAGTCGCCTGCTTTTTTTGCCATTTTTTTAAAGTTAATGTGTGTATTTAAGACATGATTAGATGTATTTAAGTCTGCTTTCTATTTCTGTGTGTCATTCAGAATGGTTCTTGTATCCAAACAACACACTTACACATTTTACAGCCATCTCAATAAATGGATAAAAATACTTTATGCTATAAATAAGAAGGTGATAAATAATTTGGTAAGGAATGCTATTATTTCTGTCAGTTTTCTTACATGTGTAGGAAGACAGAATCCACTACTCTTATCTGTGAGAAGAACTTCTCCCAATAGCAATTCCATTTGTTTTAGCAACAGTATATGCGAATTAAGTTACTACTTTACTGCAGTACATATCAAATATCCACAAATTATATAGAAGCATCCAATATATCCTTGCATATATCAAAATAAGTATCAGTTTTTGAAGGCAAGACTTTTTGGTAATGCACAGGACGGGCAATGTGACCAGCAAGGACAGAAATTCTTTCAAATTAAATGACTGGTTAAATAGGATCAAGCAGAGGCACTTTGGAGTCACTCAGTTCAGACCCTCAATCTATAAGCAATAAGATTTCTTTCAGAACCATAACAAACTCCATCTTAAAAGGTTTCAAAATGTTACTTTTTTAGGTTTTACTAGGACTTCACTGCCCAGATAATTCTTTAAATCCAGACTGAATATATCCATGTCCAGCTGCTTTTCTCAGGTAAACCCCAGCCTTTCTTAAGTAAATCCTTATGAAATAAGCCTATGAAAAACTTATTAATAGAACATTGAATATTAGATTATGCTGTGATAAATTGTATGGTGTCGTATAAATGCTGTCAATACATCATATGATTTCACAGTATGCCATACTAACATCATTGCTACTTTACATGTTGAGATTACTGTGATAAAAAATCCTTTAAGTATAATCAAAATGCAAAAATTAAAACATAGTATATTTTTAAAGGCAAAAATGTGTCTGAATAGGTGTCCCGATCCAATGTCGGGGAGGTTTCGTTATGATCCCAAGGACGAGATTGACACTAAATCCGGTCAAATGTCGTACAACCTTTCAACTTTATTTTTGATGCAGGGGAAGGAGGGAACCATCTGAGAAGGTAACAGAGGAGGTGAATGGGGAAAGGCAAAGGGGAAGAACTGAGGAAAAAAAGAGGAGAAAAAAGGGGGATGAGAGAAAAGGAGAGCTAGAAAGGGAGCGGGTTTACGTCAGGGAGGACAGGGTGAACGAGAGATAGATAGAAAGAGAGAACTAGCTACCACCACCCCAGGTCCAGCGATGTTCTGGCGCCTCCGTCTGTGGCGCAGTCGATGCTCCAGCGCCCCTGTCTGCTACTCCAGGTTCAGTCCACGCGATGCTGACTTCGACGAGGCGGGTTCCAAGAGGTCCGAAGGGGAGGGACAAAGACAGGAAAGAGCCCCCCTACTGACCTCACACACTCCTTTTATAGGGTTTGGGGTCCCTTGCTTATGCGCAGATCGCACTGGCGTACGCGCATTTCATGCCATGTGTGCTGTCTCCTTTGGATGTCTTCTACCCTTTTTGCGCCTTGGGCCTTGTGCAGGTACATGTTGTTGTTTTGTCTACAGACCGTGAGGGCAGGACATGCAGGTGCATGGTGGTGTTTTGTCTGCAGACCATGAGGGCACGACCTTCTGAGTGGCAGGAAACGGTGGTACAATGGCAATGTCGAGACAAACCACATTCAGTAATGGTTCTCCACAATAGGAAATCTGTAAGTCATCCTAGTCTGGAATAATTTTCTCTAGGAAATTCCAAATATGTAATTTTATTCTGACTCGGTATGAAAGTAAATTCTGAACTGTTGAGTGGAAAATGTAGTTATAAGTTTCAAACAGTTCGGAAGAATAATTAATCTTATTTTTCTTTTTTCTATTTTTCTCTTTTTCCAGTAAGGAAAGTCTTAAGTTGCAATGTCAGGGTTGCAGTGGAAGCAGTGATGAGACTCAGTAATCATTTTTCATGAGCCAAATTGTTTTGCTCTTAGTCCATAAACCAAATGTATACTAAGCTGAAATATAATGGTTGATACTAGACATAGTCAATATAAATCTCATGGAGGATTATTTAAAAATTAATCAGGCAAAAATTAAAAAAAAAAATTAAAGTTGGTAAGCTTGGTTTTGAAATAACCCTTACAGATCAGTAGCTCAGAAACTCAATATTTAAACACAGTGCACCGTAAAATATGATGTTCTTAAATCTCATCACTGAAAACTGTCACTGAGATGTCTGAATGCTTTGGGTCAAAGGAAGAAGTTATAAAACTGGTAGAATGGAACAAGTAATAAACTTCTTGCCTACATATAACCAAAATAACAGAACAAAATATTCAGCAGTAGAGAAAATCCCTGTGAGAGAGCAGAAAAAAACACAGCACCTTAATACTCACCAGTGTATCTGTACAGAGCCATGATGAATAAAATTTGTCAAGGTGAAGCAAAATATGAAGTCCTAATGAATGGCTATGAAACAAAAGTATTTAGACAGTGTGCTTATTGTTTACACACTTTTCTGTGAGTTAGAAGACTCAATGTTAAAATACAGCTATGTTTTTTATACTACTTTAGAAAATACTAATTTGAGCTTTGCGAGTGAGTTACTCTGCAAAGAATCTTAGTGAAAATCAGTAACTGATTTTGCAATTAGTAAATTATGTTCATAGTCTTGAAGGTATTCCCGGATTTTCAATCACTTGTGCCTTTTTAAAACACAATTGATTCAAAATTTTCTAAGCACAAGTATATTTAAGCAGAAGTATATTTAAAAAGACATTTAGGAATGTACTTTTCAATTGGACGGTGTTATCCAATTTGTCCACAAGGCCCTGACTGAGCAGCATTTTTAAGCACCTCCCAGTGGGACCAGATTAAAATAAGTACTTTCTTAAATACCTTTCTGAACTAACATTTCAATTACTGCACATGAGTAAACATTAATGAATCAGCTTCTATCCTTTATTATAGAGCTGATCCCTTTTGGTTTTGGGACAAAGTGATTTTTTAGTGTCGAGCTGTAGATAATATAAATTATCCATACTGGGTCCAGCTAAGTAACCTCACTGTCAGACTAAGGCCCGAGCAGGCAATGAAGGAAGGGCCATCTTTCAGGGCACACCAGCCTGGTAGCTCCGTTAAGGGGAGGCAGACAGTCATTTGCATCCTTGACTTGCAATCTGTGCTTTTGTAGTGCAACTCTTTCTTCCTCCTGCTGCATCTTTACCACAAGACAGTATTGTAAGCGTATGTGGAAGGAGAGGATCTACTCCCTTAAGGGTGTCTGGTCAAGGATCTTTTTCAGTGCAAGGAGGGACAATAACAAAGGGAGGAAGGCATAAGCAAGAACAGACAGGGTCACAGACTGGGCAGGAAAATCATAAGGGAGGGTGTGATGAGACACAAACCTGATCAATGATATTCATTGATGAGGGCATATGAAAGTGTGAGAAAGTTTATTCCAGCAAGGTTATATCTGATCAGGGAACATATCGATTGGGAAACTAAGGGGAAAAGGGGGAGACCAGAGACAACATACGCAGAGACCCAGACCTGACAAAACAAACATGGAGCCAATGACAAGAAATGAACCTTGCCAGCCACTCTGATGGGCTCTCAAGGCACTTCCAGGAAGACCAACCTAGACTTTGCAACTGATAAGACTGTAAACCAGGGGAGATTAGGGCTGGGAGGGAATGGATGGAGCTGTATGGACCCATGGGGGATGTGCAGGGGAAGGGGGAGCAGGGAGGAGCAAGGAGGGGGGAAGACAGAAAAGGATAGGGACCTGTTGTGTGTAAAACAGCACAGGTCAGTACACTTGTCTGGCTGAGCCCTTGCACCTGACCATCGCAGTCTGTCCTACCATCTCCTTAACTCTTTTCTTAATGATCTCTCTGCATAACGTCACTCTCTATCCCCTGTGTATGTGTGTGTGCTGCAAGGACTCGGTGCCAGCTACTGGTTGGACCTGTATGTGCGTGAGTGAAAACTGGTGGCAGCTACTGCAATCAGAGTGGGGGTGTGGGTGCCTCTGGCCTGTGGTGTCAGCTGCTGGAGTGAGTGGGGTCTCAGTGCCAGCAACTGGGGAGAGTGGGATCTTTAACTTCCAGACACTGGGGTTAGAGTGGTGTGTCTCCCAAAAACGAGCTACTGGGAGGGACCAGCAGGAGTGAGGTGAGTGAGGGGCTCGGTGCCAACAGCTGGCGTGTGACTGCAGGTCACAGCCCCTGTGCCAGGTACTGGCTGCGGGGGGATGACTGTCTGCATCTTCCCCAGTCCTGGTTGTGTGTAGGTGGGCGTGCATCTGTATTTGGTGGCAAACTTGAAGCTGGAACAGCTGCCGAGTAGGGAGAGTGTCAGGTCCAGGACGGGGTACCAGGCAGGCAGGGTGTCCATGCTGGTACGCCTGGGGGAACCTGTGAACATGGAGCACAAGAGGAATGAGCATGTGTGTTTGTTAGTGAGCATCACGCTGTACCATCTGGCAAATGGGGACCTGTGGGGCGGGTGAGGGAGGCTGAGAGCTGGGCAGGGGAGCCCAGCAGGCAGAGAGATGGTGCTTGGGGGATCCACAAATACATGCATGTCCTTGTGAACATGGAGAGTGTGGTGTGTGTGTGCCTGCACTAGTGACCTGTCTCAGCCAGCCGAAGAGGAGGAGGATGTGGTTGTCCACGCTTTGTTTTATGTGAGTCTTGTATGTAGGCTGGAGGACGTGGCCATGCTCCTAACAACCCTTAACAGGCATCACCTTCTGATGTCAGACCTATGCAAGCATGCCAGTGTGGTGAGCTGAGAGCCACCACCGAACCCTGACTCACAGGCAGCCGCAGTCCGTGAAGGCAGATCTCAAGATCTTCCACCATTTGTGATGAGCCCACAGACTTACGTCCCCTCCCTGTCTCTTCAGGCAGACAAAAAAACGTGACATCAGATAATTATGGTTGTCTCAGCATCACCTCCTGCAGAGCCAAACCAGACACCTAATCTGAGATGAGGAATTAAGTTCCTAGCTCTTAGGTGTTAAACAGACTATATCATAATGTTATCCATTAGACTAAGCTCCTCACACTTCTCCTGCTGATCATACCTGTATTATTTCTTCCTAAGTGAGCATTCTAATGATTACTTACCATTTCAAGTGTCTGCACTTTTTCTGCTAGAAACTTTGTATCTTGTGCATATTGCTTGTATTTTACTGTAATTAAGGAGGCTAACATCTAAATAACATAGCAAGCCATGAAATTATTAAACAAGTGGTAATTTATTACAGAAAAAGATATTAAAAGTATGCCAGATTAGGAATAATTATGAAGTTATTCACTCTGCTTTTTAAAAACTGCATGAATAATTAATTGGTGAAAATGTCACATCACATAAATGATGCTATTGTTCTGCAGTATGATCTCTTCTCTTTCTGAAGGTGCGCACCGTGTATTTGCACAGTGTTATTTCTGAAGTTGTTAGAAATAATAAAAAGCATTAAAAGGCAGACTTTTTATAGTGAGGTTAGACTTGTTAATATATCCAGCTCCAAGGTTTCCCTGACAGCAAATAAAACATTCATGCCTGCGTAGAGAATGTAACAGATTTCTACTATTTGAACTTATTGGAGCAACAGTAAAATTGACAGAGAGAATAAAATGAATAATCCTTTTATAGTGATCTCTCACAGCAACAGAAAAGATGTTAAAAATATTATATCTGAAATTTGCAAATGTACATGTGAAGGTGCTATGGTTTCTTCTGCACTAAGGAAAATTCTCTGGCCTTTCTCAAAGTATTTGGATTCTACTTATGCATAATAGGAGTCTTTGATCTTTGACACTGTTGTGGTTTAACCAGGCAGGCAGCTAAACACTACACAGCCATTTCCTCACTCACCCACTCCCCAGTGGGGTGGAGGAGAAAATAAAAAAAAAAAAAAAAAGTAAAATTTGTAGGTTAAGATAAAGACAGTTTAATAGAACAGAAAAGGAAGGGATGATGATGATGATAATAATAACAATAATAATGATAATAATAATAATATACAAAACAAGTGATGCACAATGCAATTGCTCACCAGACACTGACCGATGCCCGGCGAGTTCACAAGCAGCTGTTCCCCCCCAGCCAACTCCCCACAGTTTATATACTGAGCATGATGTCATACAGTATGGAATAGCCCTTTGGCCAGTTGGGGTCAGCTGTCCTGGCTGTGCCCCCTCCCAGCTTATTGTGCCCCTGGCAGAACAGGGGAAACTGAAAAGTCCTTGACTGGTGTCAGCACCACTTAGCAACAACTAAAGCATCAGTGAGTTATCAACATTAGTCCCATGCTAAATTCAAAACACAGCACTATACCAGCTACTAGAGGAAAAAAAAAATAAAAAAAATAATTAACTCTATCCTAGCTGAAACCAGGACAGACACCCAAATGGATGTTCAATATTTATTTGAGTATGGACAGGAGTGCAGAAAATTAAATATATTTTAAAAGTTCTTTTTAAATTCAAGTCAAGGAGCCGGGCAGAAAAAAGATCAGATTTAGGGATTCTTTCATACTAGTACTATGCAGAATATGTACCCCAATCTCTAAGTATACTTTTCTTAGACATGGTCCACACTCTATTGTATTAAAGGAGAGACAATTAATTTCAATCAACTTTATACACATTTATATGATGACAGATTATGTTTTAGCTTGAAATAAACCTATGATGATGCAAGACTAATAGTGATAACTAGGCTAGTTTTTTGTCACAGAACTGTCAGAGGAAAGCTGGAGTTACTGATGTCTATATAAGAGATAGGTGGGGATTCTGATGCTTGAGAAGAATGGGAGGCAGCTGGAATAATTGTCATTGATGGGTTTTTCTGCTAGAACAGTCATTAGTGCAATCAGAAGTACCACTGGCGTGTAGTTTGTCATCATTTTGTTTTCAAACCAACAACTTAATAAAATAAATTTGTGTTATCTTTTATTTCACCCCATCAGCAAACTAAGGACAGCATCTTTATACCTGCTTGCAATCATGTTTTCAAAGTTGCCTTCATGGCCTTTTCCTTGTACAGCCAAGTTTATATGTTATAATACTCAATTCTAGAAAAAAGTAAGAGAAATATTCTGGGGTCAGAAAATACTCTGTATTCTGTGCATAAGAGATTTCCACTTTCCCATTTCTTCATACACATTGATTTTAGTGACGGCAGTTATTTCATTATTAATAGCCTGTCTATGTTGAGAAAAAAACCATCAGTAGTTTTCACAGTGATGGTTGTTAAGGTCAATGTGTAACTTTACGGTAATATTCCAAAAGAAAACTAGGAGAACAAAAAAAGTGAAAATCTAGAAGAAAAGTCTCGTGTAAAATTTTTTCGTCACCAAATCAATATGGTACATGCATTGATCAGTTGTAGAAAGAACATGAAATCAGTCAAACAGTGATGACTTGGGGTCAGTGCAGAAGTGCCACCGCTGCTCTGGGGGCAGCACCAGGAGTATAAAATAGGACCTGAGGGCAGAGATCAAGCTTTGCAGCTGAAAAATATTTTTCATGAGCCGGCAATGGCAAGGCAGGGTTAAGCATATCAGATATCACCATAGAAATGGCAAAGAATGATCAAAAACATCTGACAAACTAGTGCCAGGGCATAGATTTCTATAACCTCTTCTCCCAAGCCCAGTTGGAATTAACTGTCCCTGCCATCTCATGCCCAGAGGTTCCCACCTGCCAGGCTGTAGCTTGTTACAGAGCAATGACAGCACATGGAGTAATGGTAGTGAAGAAGAAATGGGAAATACCTGCTGAGCTCAGTAAGTGAAAACTAAAGAGGTAAGATGAGCAAAAGGAGCTTAGGAATCAGCTTTAATTCTACCATCTGGATCAGCCTCCTGTGATTCAGCTTGGCAACCATCCCTCGTTTCTATGCCTGCTGAGATTTACTTATTATTGTTTCCTAAGTGGCAGCTGCACAAACCTAAAAGTCCATTTGTTCTGCAAGGACTTCTGGTTCTTTTCCCAAATTTTCATGATCGTTATCTGGAATACTATTTTTTAAAAAAAGTGCCACAAAATCTTGTGGTTTCACCTATGAGACATGGGCTTTATCCAGCAGCTTTAGCTCACTCTAGTCATGCTCACTATATGATGGTCTCCTCCGTTCCAGAGAATCAGCCTTGACTCACCTCAGAAGGCCATTTATTCTCACCTTTGATTTTCTTCCACCATGAAGAACACTTTCATGAACAGCACTTTCAGCAGTCTTCCCTAGTTTGTAATTTACTTTCGGTCTCTCTGACCCTTGTTCTTTTCTTGTTCATGGAGCTGTTGTAAATTTCAGTCCACAGAGAGTTATCTAACAGATTGATTCCTAATAGCCATTTAATTTTTTACAGCAAAGAAACTAACTAGGCTGCATCTATTCTTAAGCTATTTGAAGCAATTTCACACCCATGCTTTCACTGTTTGTGTTAGCAAATGTTCTCATCTTTCAGCATGTAAGTGGCCAATAAGTTTAGATATTTCATATATGATCAGTCCAGACATGTCACAAAAAAAATTTGTATTCCTGGTCCCCCCTCTTTCAAGACTCAAAGTTAGCACCAGGAAATCCTCATGGCACTTTGTTATTCTCTCTAAATTTCTTCTTTCATTATTTCTTCCCACCTTAAATTTCCTTCCTTCTCACTCCTTCCCATAGATATATTGTGGTGTCAGGGCATACTCACAACTCACAGCAATAGCAGTGGCACATTTGATGTAGTCTTAACTCCACTTGCAATTATGCTGTAGATTTTATCTTTGCATCTGATTCAAAGCTCATTGAAACCAAGAGACTGTCAATTTCTCTTGTAAAACTATGTTCCAGTTTATTTTTGCTCTGGTGTATTATAGGGAATTTTTCTATAATGAGAATTTATTGTACTTTCCTCTCCACACATCACTCAGAAGTGGTTGTGCCTCATCAGAGAACCATAGAAGTTCCAATTAATTCCCTCAGTAATGTAAAAAATCTGAGTAAGTTCATGACAGCTGTAAAACATCGCATGGAATAGGACACACTCCTAAGCATACCTGACAAGGAATTTGAAAGAAAGAGCAGGAATACACTGATGTCATTGCAATTTACTATGCCCTCACTGACAAAAGGAATGTATTTTGCATATAAGTCTGTATATCTGTGTACAAGCAAATAAAAGTCTGTATAATGAAATAATGAAAATTTCATTCTGAAGCAGGCAGACATGTTTCCTGTACTTGCAGGATATTTGGAAACTGAGAATGGTACTGCCTGGCTACTGTGACTTGAAATGGAGGATGCTTTCCCACCTACATGGCAGAGGAAGCCATCATGATTATGTGAACTGAGGCCAGCAATATTGCTTTGACATCAAAGCACCCAAAAAACTAGGAAACCATGGCCATACACCCTGAAAAACATCTGAGGACCCACGACCTTCATTGGCTTTGTGTTAAAAAGTGTTCAGCTTGTAGACTTAAATGTTACTGGTAGATTTAAGCAATTTTTCAACATTTTGAATGGTGCTCTGGTATCCTCTCGGTAAAATTTGTTAGTTTTGTTTTTTTTTTTTTTCTTCCTTTATGTTTCTAGAACTCAGTCCTTGAATCTTGAAAAAATTATGAAGAAAAAAAACTATTTGGAATCGGTTCACTGTGCAAATTTGTAATAAAAAATTAGTTTATTAAGTAATTTCCAAGGAAGCAATTGTCTTTCCTTATATCCTCTGTACCATTTGTGTCTCATAGAAGCAAGATTTGGAATCCCACTTATGGGGTTTAATCCTTTTTAGTGCTTCCCAAAGTATTTTCTATCTTCAGTAATTCAACACCCCTACATATCTAGCTGTTATTTTTTTAAGATTTTTTACACAAGTGACTATAATGCAAACACACAGTCAAGGCCTCACAGGGTTGCATTCTATAACAATATATTAGACTAACATTTTCTTGGCCTAAATAGGCATTAAAAAATGAAGGGGAAAAGGAAGAAAACTGAGGTATAGAGAAATTAAGATTACTATGTAAACTGGTTCCCAAACCAGATCTTTATCTGTTCTTTAGATTTCCCAGTTCCAAGAGGTCCTGTGATTTGAATTATTACCTCTTCTCCCTGTACCTTTACCTTGTGAGCCTTTATCTTTTTAATCTCTACCCATTTCTCCAATGCAAACAGGAAAAGCCAGTTGTTAGAGTATTCCTATTAAATGAGAAGAAAAAGACTCATGTTTAGGGTCAAGGTATCTAGATTAATTTCTTTCCACCTCTCTAACTTTCTTTCTTTATCAGGTATTTTTTTCTCCTACATCAGATGTGCCTATTCAAACAGCAATTCCTGTTTTGACCAAAATAAGCACTTTCACTTCTTTTTTCTGCTGCAGCAGAAAAAATAAAAAGATCTCAAATCTTGTCAATGCATGTTAAAATGTAGGCTTCAAGCCAAGCGCTTGTACAAAAGCTGAAAAGACAATAAGAAAAGAGACAAGATCATCTGCGCTGCTTCTGGCAGGAACATACAGCAGTTAAAAAGTGCTCATCGTGTCGCAAATAAAACACCTACTCTGAAACCTGAAGCAGGTAGTTGTAAGAATTCATATTTTTGAAAATGGCACAAATAAAGCTCTTTATTTACCATTTCTCTAATTAAATCACTCTTTTTAATAGATATAACACTGTACATTTTGAAACGTGCAGGTTTTATGAGTTCATTCTTATTCAAAGGTGTACTAGAACTTCTAGCGGAAAACTACTTCATGCTCAGATGCTGACACAAGAAAAATCTTTCATCAAAACTGCATTTTTGGGTGCTATTGTGTATTCAGTTCTTTTGCCAACACAGCTCAAGAGAAAGTAAAGTTTTCAACTAAAAAATACCATTTAAAAAAAAATTGAAAAACAGCCACTTAAAAAAAAAAAAATATATAAAAAATTACCAGCAAGCACTACTCTCCTTGGGAGATAAGGTACTGTGTTGCCCCTGCTGCTTTTCTTTCCCTGTCCCTAATGCCAATAACATTCATGCACATGTTGACACCTACTTATTGGCTGTCAGTCTGGCTACTTAGAAGATAAATTAAACATAAATTTGAAGTATTAGGTCAAGTTTACAACACTATGATATGTTTAGAGAATAAAATATTCCTGAGTTAGCCTGAGATAGTCTGAAGTAGTCTGACAAAGCCAAAAGTAAACAATGTAGCAGAACTTTTCACAAAAGGAAACTGACTTCTGACCATGGCTTGATACGTTCTTCTCTCTGCTAAAGCTAAGTATTTTAAAGATGTTCAACCTCTTGTTTTTCTTTCATTTTTTCCCATTTCTTTTCTGTTGTTTTAAAATGACCTTTAAAGGATTTATAATTTTCAGCTGATGACAGTGTTGAATGTCTTAAGATAGACTAGAGAACGTGAGCCCAATATCAGAATTAGGATCAAGTGAAGAGTTCAGACAGATAGCAGTTACATT
This sequence comes from Egretta garzetta, assembly GCF_000687185.1. Taxonomy (NCBI): domain Eukaryota; kingdom Metazoa; phylum Chordata; class Aves; order Pelecaniformes; family Ardeidae; genus Egretta; species Egretta garzetta. Next base: position 2,002,987 of record NW_009259685.1, read on the forward strand.
GGAATAGTTTGATTTTGTTAGAGTCATCTAAACTTAGAGAAAATATGTTGATCCCAGTTAAAGTAGTCTTTCTATAAACATTGCACAAGTCTTTAATTATCTGTCTCTCTTTTATCTCCTTTCCTAAACAACTTGTCTTTCCAGTAAATCACATCTGGGCATTGCATTGATGACTAAAAATAGGTAGGACTTCATCAGGTAGCAGGCAGAACTTGAATAATCATCCAAAGGTGTGGCATCTTTTCTAGGCTACATGTACCTTCTGAAGGTCTTCTGAAATTACATTGAGAGTCTTACTCTCCACAAGCTTTCTGTTGTACTGAATGCTGTTATTTCTATTAACTTCAGGAGAAACTGGGACTGTTCCACAGCACTATTTATCCATAGGGGTTTAAGAAAGGAATTAGGATTTAGTGATTGAAGAGGAGAATCTGAAATTGTTAGTCTGGACTGTGAATAAAGAATTAAGGTATTTTCTGTGCTTAGAACATCTGAAAGAGAATTTGGGAAAACACATTTCAGTTTCTGATTTCTGCTCTGACATTGGTGACCTTAGCTATATCAATGAAATGGTATTTCAGTTCCTCCCTGTAATACAACAATACCAATGCTTCCTATTCCCAGCAGTTATCCTCTTCAGACTGCAAACTCTTCAGGGCAGAATACAGCTGTTACACAAGGTTTGTGCATTGCCTATGTATTGTTGTACAGCAAATAATTAATTAGATTTCTACTGGGAGAAACAGTGTAATCAGTGTATTGATACTTGAATTGTCATATTTTGGAAAGATTAGATTGTGATGATCAGAATAGTTATTACAGTCTTCTCCCACACAGTCCTTATTGATGCCCCAAACCATCTTGGTTTAAGTAATTCATACCTTGTTTCTTCTTTTTACTTTAAGCATGTTTATTTCATTAAAAAAAAATTCCATACACATTAAACTGTTCTCTCTAATGTCACAAATACTATATATAAGTATAGATATAGTTTGATATAGCTTTCTCAAAGGGGGAAGAGGGTCTTTGCCCAGGAGCTTGCGGGGCTCATTGACAGGGCTTTAAACTAGATGTGAAGGGGGAAGGGGAACCTATCGTGCTGGCCAGTGACAGGCTAGGGGATGATACGCAAGGGTTAGAGGGAGTGGGGGTTAGTATGAGCCCTCAATCCATTACCCAGCACTGTGCCAGGGGTGCTGCAGCAAAGTTGAAGTCTGGCGGAGGTGAGCCGGAGGCTCCTGAGGTAGTAGGAGCCAACAAGGAAAAGCCTGTGAAGCACCTCAAAGGAAACGAGGGGTGTTCTGCTATGAAGGTGACGAGGCCGACAGCTCAGATGAGATGCCTCTATACAAACACACGCAGCATGGGAAACAAACAGGAGGAGTTGGAAGCTATCGTGCTGCTAGAAAGCTACGACCTGATTGCTATTACGGAAACTTGGTGGGATGAATCCCATGACTGGAATGTAGCTATTGATGGCTACAGGCTGTTCAGAAGGGACAGGCGAG
>NW_009259685.1:2007608-2016205 GCF_000687185.1 Egretta garzetta
TGGGGCTCTGAGCAACCTGATCTAGTTAGCGGTGTCCCTGCTCACTGCAGGGGGGTTGGACTAGATGACCTCTAGGGGTCCCTTCCAACCCAAAACATTCTATGATTCTATGATTCTATAGTAAAAGATAAAAGATGTCATAAAACAAGCATTTAATCATTGAGCAAACACTATACTTTTAATAACATATAAATGAACCATCTTTCATGGTGTTGAAAGTTTCATGCTGATGAAATAGAAAAATGTATGTCTGAATGTAACAGAAATTACCCCAGTAAATTGATAAAACTTCATGTGGAATAAATACAAATAATGCATGAGCAAAAAATGTCTGTTGTTATAAATAAGATTGTGATGAATACCTCATCTGGAGCTTGTTTATATACGAATCCAGTTAAGTTGCACGGTTCATTTATGTGATTCATACCACTAACCAGGCCAGATTTGGAATTTATAAAATTACTGCCATTACATACCAGAGGTCATTTAAGTAGGCCTACGCCTGTCTTCCAATTCTTTTCCCACATTCCCCGTCTCTAGTTCCTTAGTCAAAAGCTTTATAAAATCCACTATGTACACAGTTGCCACCTGGGATATAATCCTGCCATACTCCTGAAGAGAGCTTAGGCTCTGCTGCTGTCCCTCTACCTAGTCACACAAATCTTCTACCAACTAATCTTTGTACTGAACCACTATCTATCTCACCCATCTGGTATCATCAATAAATGGAGTCCTTGCATGGAGAAACCTAGACTTCTGACTTTATGTGCATATGCTGTTGCCCTCAAAAATGATTTAAAGGGAAAGTGGTATTAGAATGATACATACACTCGAGGTGCAAATAGTAACTTCCAGATACAGGAAAACAGGGAGAAAAGTTTCGACGGAAAAGGTGAATCAATAAATAATAATATTTTACATCAAAACAAAAGTCAATACTTGACATCTGAACAACTGAATTTTTCATAAAACTGGTTGCTAGCAGCTATTAAGTTTAAACTTTCTGTCCTCCAAAATGCTTCACTGATCTGAAAATCTCACAGACTAAGGGTGACCATTAAAGGATGAAAATACAAAACACCTGCAGTTATTCTTCTGTCCTTAAAAGTATGGAGAAGTAAACTACATTTTCCAGTGTATAAGATATATATTTTCTTCAAAAATGATAATCTAAAAACTAAGGTTCCCTGTAAACAGATGCTACCACTATTAAGAACATATCCTAATGTATACAGACAGTGTATACAGGCTTATAGTATGTAAGTATATATACTTATAGTATATAAGTAGCTGTGTATATAGTATCTTAGTGTATATAGACTGAACTATTAAAAGAGCAAGTAGTAAGTGCATTCAAAAAAACAGTCTTCTAGAATTTCATTAACACAGTTACCCAGTTTGTGTGAAAGACTTTCTGTTTTCCTGGTTTTTTTTTTAACTGGATGTGTAGACCTACATATTATTTTTTTCCCCACTGTATATGGTGCATATCCCAGATTTTCATATACATTGCAGTATCTGTAAATTTGACTAACTCAGTGTTGCTTTTGATTCCTATTCTTCCTACATTTCTTCAACTTTGTGGTGAAAGATTATTACATTAATATAGTTTCTATTAAGTACAAATAAAGAGGAATTACTCCTTGTAATACCATTTAGAACACATCTAAACTTATTATAGACCTATTAAAATAATACAAAATTAATATACCTGGGTTGGTAGTTTTAGTGGAATGGAACCAGAACTACTCTTTCTCTTACTTGGTAGTTTGTTTTATTTAGAAATATATATGCAACCCACAGATAAGCAATGCTCTACCATGTCAGTATTTACATTGCATTAAAATTATCAGTTCCATAAAAATAGGAACTCAATATAAATTGGCTGACAGTTTAATCAACAACAACAAATTAGTGCTTCATCAGCAATCATAAAATCTTAATTTTTACCCTCTTTGGAATTCTGTTTTCCATTGGATAATTCATTTGCAATGTATATTGCTTTGCAGAGTAAATATATCTGTATTCATAGTATGGGTGTGGAAAACCAGACAACCATGTGCTCAAAACCAGTTTTTAAATGATTAGTCTCATAAATAGCTCCAGAGAACTACATCAAACACTTATTTTTCATAAATAAGATCAATGCAAGATCATATTAAAAATATAGCTGAGTAGCATTTATTTGTCTGAACAGCTAAAGATTCAATTGAAGTTATTTATGAGTAATTAGTCTTTGAGTTTATTATTATGTAAAGCTACATTTCGTGAAGTATGGAAAGCAGTGGATGCCCCATGGGGAACGAAGTCTCCCATTCAGCACTTGCCTGTATTTCCCAAAGGGCTATGAGACCTCCCCACCATGACTTCTGTGACAGGGGAGAAGCAGAGGCTCTCCTGGGCCACTTGTGTAGGCATAACACAGTTTCTAGTCAGAAATAATCTGCCTTTATGAAGTCACTTGAGAACAACAGAAAAAGGGAACACTATTTTAAGAATACAATTCGTGCTGAAACTTAGCAGCCTCTCCTAAAACCATACATTTTGCACAGCTGTTAAGAGCAGAATACCCCAGTGGTTTCAGGGGATGCAAGGTGTATATTTTGCGTACAACAGCACATCTGCAGCATTCAGGCCTGTGAAAAGACTCTGTGCCAAACAGTCTCTACATCCCTTTTACTCCGGATGCTCTGCATTTTATGGAAGAAATCTCTGTATTGGCCCCAAGCAAATTATATGCCATCTCCATCCATCAGTGGAGTAAGCTCATGGCCCTAATCTCCTGTTTACTTCACGAACATCATATATACTGAAGAGCCAGGACAGGAGTATCCTCAGATGTGCAAATGTCAGTAGATTAATAGGAACTCCCTTGGCCTTATTTTCATTTGTGTTTGGGAACAGATCATTCTGTAAAATGTTCAGAACTACATAGTCACTGAGAGGATAAGGTAAAGATGGCATTAGACTTTACAATGCTGTGTTTTTGGCCTATTCAGAAAGTTTCTTTGTAGTGTTTTATTTGCATTTTTAAACAAACGAAATTGATAAATTCCCTTCTACGAACAGGTAAAATGTAAATGGTATGTAAACAACACACCTTTTCTATCCAAGCAGTAAACCCAAGGTTTCCCATGACTGCAAATATTTTGTGTGAAAAACCATACTAATATCACCTTGTTGAGTCCTTTAAGCTAGTTTGTCAGAGGGTTTCTTTTCCAATAAAGGAATATAATTGCTTTCTATTTGGCAAAGGTGAGATTTTTTTGAGCTAGTTATTGCTGTAGGTTTTATTCACCAGAGATTTCTTCATGCTCCTGTGGAAGCAAATGACAGGACCCATATTAAACTGAGCTCTGTGATGGAGAGGAGTAAACTGCTTCATGGAGAGCTCCTGCCTTCCCCTTCCCCAGTCCAATTCTAGTCACCTCAGCAGTGATAGGCCATAATAAATCAGCTTTGCGCTCATTGCAGCAACGGTGAACAATAAATCACAATAATTCTCTTACTGTTCAGAGAGATTTCAATTCTTAGGAGATTTTTAATCACAGCAGAGAGGCAAGAGTGTTAATGAGGTCTATAAATTACCCTAAAAGAGGGTAATTATGTCCAGTGTTGTAATAAAGGCTGAGACAGCTAATATCATTAAAGCAATTAAACACTTTTTTAGATTGTGAAGATAAATGAGAATTAAAATATTACTGTAAACAAGGGGCCCATTTATTACGAAACAATTAATTAAATAGTGGACTCAGCTAATATTGCACTGGCTTAAACAGGTTCTGTGAACTCCATTCAGATTTCTTAAAGTAACAAGGCTACATATCACAAGTAGATTGTTATTACATTATCATCATATGAATCAATGAACAGCATCTTTAGTTGTGCTCTTAATTAGATTCTCTTCAATGCAATTCTTATAATTTCTTCTTAACTAGCTTCTGCTCCTCTTTTTTCTCGTCTAGATTTGTCCTTAACTTTCAGCTTTCTTTTTTGTGGTCTGTATTTCTAAAATAAAAAGAAACTCATAATGAAAAATAAATAACTGGACATTTCTGAATGCTAAGCTACTACTAGATTTCCATGGATACATTCGTCACAAAAACATTAGCACCAGAAGAGTTTTTCATGATGAGCAGTCATAAAATCTGAATAGTAAAGGAATTAGCCAAGATTTACTGTCTTGTTTAAACTATACTCAATGATAAGCTGAAATCAAAACTTCAGTGTTGAGTACCTAACTACCCCTGATTTTGTGTCCAAAACAGAAATACAATATATTTTTCTTATCCTATGCCTTTTCAGCATGATGCAATGTACTACTCCTTTCACTACAGTGGCAAAATTCATCAGCGAAAGTGAGAAATATTCCTACACTAATTTAGCTTACAGGTTTGTGGTTAGGACGCTTTTAGGGGGGAAACACAGAGTCTGAATTTCATTAGCCCAGAGATGGCATAAATGCAATTTTCTAGGTAGTTGATCTAGTAACTCTAGGCTAATTGTAAAGTGTTTGATGGTGGGAAGCAGATACCTAGGAGATGCAAGAGCCTAACAGCTCAAGAGAATGGCCTAGCCAGCAGTCTGTGGGCTACTTAGGGAAAAAAAAATCAAGGGGAAGAGTGTGGTAATGTCACAATATTTTATGGAAGTCTTAAATATTAACAAGGTCAAAGGGATCAAGCAAACATGAGCACAGTTGACTTATCCCAAGAACTGAGACATTAGCTTAATAATGACAGAACAATGATTTATGTAATCCTTGTCTCTAGGAGCTTTTCCCTTTCTAAGGCAATGCCCAGACTCAATGCACTGCAGACTCTTGCTTTTTTGGGCTCAATGAATATTTAACTATTTTGTACAAAGGAGAACAACTTAATTCAGCTGTTTTGCAAAAGTTCATTGCTGAAAGAAATGCACTGGAAGTCCTTCAGTCTGGGGGGAGGATTTATACTGTGCTTTTGCATAAAATGGAGAGGAAGACAATATCATATGCCAATGTTGCTTTATTCCATATTTCCTCATTTTATTTTCCTATAGGTTTTGAAATGGTTCCATAAATTCATTCCAAAGAGTGTACGTGGACATGAACACTGAGAAGTCCCTAAATCTGGAAAATAAGTTGGCATTGAATGCATGTCCGTATTTTCAGTATTTCTTTTTGTTTATCACATAGTGATTGCCTGATGTGACTTCCTTTTTGAGGTCCCTAACTTCCCACCCGTACTGCTCAGTGACCACAGGAGCATACCTCCAGGCCTGACTCTACTCAAAGGACCAAGCAGAAGATACAAGAACTATGTAACATTCTAGTGAATCTCAGAAAGTACCTGTGACCCTAGTTAACTGGGTATCTGCTTTTGTCTCCTGCTGTTTGCAAGGTTATATCCAGGCTCTGTCAAAATACTGGAAGATTTAAATGTATTAGATCTTCTCAACTCTTTTTTTATATGCCCGGGAAGCTGGACTGTGGCTTACTTTTCCATCCTTTGTTTTCAAAACCTGCATTTTACTTGTATTGTAAAACTAAATAAAATCCCTTTCAAGCTGAGATGTACATTTCAGTCCACAACAGGGTTTAATAGCTCTTCTACACTCGGTAACAGCAGGATTATAGAAATGATTCTATAAGCGTGTTCAAGCCAATTTATCCATGAGTGTAGGTATATATGAACACAGATTTAATAAAGCTGCTTTAAATGATTGCCAGAGGATGTAATCAAGGGAAAAATGACAGGCATATCTCAAAGATATAATCTTAATAACCATAATTGGTAGTCAAAACCTAGGTTGAATACAAAGGTCTACCTGTATCTCACCTAATGTTAGGCACACAAATGAAGTACCCAAGGGAGGAACCTAGGATCCCACTATAGACCATGGAAAGAAAGACACATAAAAGCAGAGGAGTTCCTAGCTGAGCAAACTGCTTGCTCTATTTATTGTCTAAACAACTGCATAATGTCATGGGCTCCAAATTTAGAATTTCAGCTAACAGGAAATAAGCTTTTTCTGAGGAACCAAACCAAAAGGAATCTAATTTCAACCTCAAGGTATTCTCTCAATAACAAAGAAAAACAGGTGAGGAAATTAATGAAGAAATATATTTCAATTTGTATTAAAATTATGTGCATTTTATGTAAATTTCCAAAATTTCAATTAAAAAAAAAATTCCTGTGAAGGCTGGATTATTTTTTTTTTTTTTTAAGTATATATTCCTTTTTCTGTGTAACAGAGGAAAAATACTCTTCTGATGTGACCTGATTAGCAAGGTAGGCTAACAGGTACTACAATATTTCTTGCCTGCACAGAGGTATATTCACCATTTTGAGACTGATCCTGTTTTTCACCTCCATTATGTATAGTCAAAGGGTAGCAACCACTCTCACCCAAATCTCCCTGAATATTTTTTTCTACATCACATAGGACAGCAGACATTTGAGGCTGCCTCCTCTCAGGGTGAAACTGTGGGAGGCTGCTGTGAAAATCTAACAATTCAGGAGCAGCCCCCCACATTTTCTTTAGACTTCCTCCACTGGTTGGCCAGAGATTTCAACTCTGTTTTCTCTACATGTTCAGATGTTGCCATTCATGACACCATTTTCTGCGAGCTGATAAAACCTCACAACCCACTGGAACTTAAACAACTTTTTTTTTTCTTCTAGGCTAGTGAATTAATGTGGTTAATCCAACGGAAATATAGTGGTGGAGGATATAACTGGGAGAGGAATGCTCGGCTGTAGCACCAAGTTGTTAGGCAGTCTAAAACTGGCTCATCTAACATCACCCACTGCATAGCCATTATTGGAATAAGCACATGCATTTCACCTTCAATTTTCTTGTGAAAAAGCCAGAGGAGAGACCAGTATTCAAAGCATACAATAAGGAAAATTTGATATATAACAGTGTTGATGTAATACATGCAAAGCAATGTGAGGTGTTATTTTTATTCTTCTTCAGCTTTAACAGGTTGAGGTGTAGAGGAAAATCTCTGGTCAAAAAGGAATGGATTGTGATGTCTCACAACAGGGAATTGTGCCGTGTTTGAGTGCTGCTCGATTAGCAATCTGTGAGTATAAATACTGTGTGAAACAGAAGGTAATTATAGGACTTTTTTTCTGGTAGTATTTGCTAATTGCTAACAGCTATCAGGCAACTGACTGGCTGAGGGTTATAAAGAATATAGCTCTAGTTGACCTCCAATGTAACCCTACATGTTCCTCCTCTTATTATACATTCGTCTTGCTCAGATGTCAAGAGATTTCAAGATTTAAATACAGGAAGATAGGAAAATTTTCTTACATAGTTTCTGCTTTTCAATACTAATGCATCTAATAATCATGTTATAAAGAGAATGTCTGGCCTATTGGATAGCCTAATCTATTTATTCATTAACTACTTATAAAACATTTTGTACAGTATAGGATGATGTCCTGTCCCACATGGTGGGTTGCAACATGGATGAATCTTTTTGATCCCCTGAGGGTTTCTGTACTGATGAAAAGCTGATCTCTGCTCAGCAGAGCCATGTGGCCAGTAGAGTCATGACAATGACTCAGAGGAACAATCTAACTGGTATCTTTATTAGCTGGCAAACTTAATGAACAAACTGGCAATGGAACTATTTTCCAAGCAACCCGTCGCAAGTTGTCCAAAACTTATATGCATGAATATATGGTAGAGAAGTGGAGAAAGAAAAAAGCAAGCAAAGGAAAAGAGAGGAGAGGAGGATAGAGAAAGGAGAGGTATCACCACCCCTGGATCCTGCATTGTCGTCTTGGGGCGGAGTCTGGATCCGTAGGTGATGGGTCGACAAGGCAAAACACACATGCTCATTCTCACATAGTCTCATCAGTCCAAGACCAGCCCTGGGGCAGCAACCACCTCACTTCTGCGCAGTCAAGTGTTCCAGAGAGTTCTTGAATTGGGTCAGGGGGTGTCAGTGGGGTAGCAAGGGTTTTTGGTAAACACATGCTCCTTTCATGAATATCTGTTTTGCGGCCTGTGCTCAGTTGTTGCTCAGTTCTGTTGGCCAGAAGAAGCCAAGGGGGCAGCCCACTGCCCTGCTGCCACAGGGCTTGCCTCAGCCTTCTCTATTTTCCCTCTGCCCGGGCAAGTTGAGACAAGGAAATATCTGACTGCCTGGTCAGTCTGAGATGGATAGGAATACTCAATTTCTAATACTGAAAAAATTACTAAATCAACATTCATTTTGATAGTGGAATTAGATTTTTTTTCTTGCAGGCAGCCAAAATACAACAGGTTTAAGCTAAAATATGCTGGATCACATTTGCAGAGATTAAGATGGTCATAGAAAACAATATAAAGTCACTGATATACATTTAACATATAATACACACTGAGGGTATATATAATAGCTAAATGCTGTACATGTACTAGTGGGTAGTTACTGAAGTAGTCCACACCTGCTTGGAAAACTTGAGAATGCTGTCCTGGTTTCAGCTGGGATAGAGTTAATTTTCTTCATAGTAGCTAGCATAGTGCTGTGTTTTGGATTTAGTACCAGAAGAATGTTGATAACACTCTGATGTTTTCAGCTGTTGCCAAGTAGTGCTCAGACTACCCAAGGACTTTTT
>NW_009259685.1:2016348-2034193 GCF_000687185.1 Egretta garzetta
TATTCTCTTACTATTATTATTATTACTATTGTTATTCTTCTCTCTTATTAAACTGTCTCTATCTCAACCCACGGGTCTTACTTTTTTTTTTCTTTTCTCCGATTCTCTCCCCCATCCGACTGAGGGAGGGGGGGAGTGAGTGAGCGGCTGTGTGGTGCTTAGCTGCCAGCCGGGTTAAACCACGACAATGCAATATTCTAATAATTTTAAAAATAAATAGAAATTGTATTCTTGCACTTTCTCAAAATGTAAAGACTTTTTTTTCTTAAATAACTAAGCTAAAAAGGAGGACAGATGGTGATCAGAAGGAAGAGGGACTGATTGCTACATAGGATTTTCCAAACTAAACCTGGCAATTCATCCATCTTGTTCTGTAACCTGCCTAAAGTAGTTACTAGTACCTTGTAGAATACTCCTAGGGGAAGAAAGGAAAAAAATAATCTCAGGGCACTATCCATTAGCCAATGATGTACATTCAGTCAGATCCAGGGTGATGTTTTGCAAGTTTCACTTGATGTTGAGATGCCTCCCATTTTCAGTCTACCTAAACTGTGCAAACTAATTTAAGGTCATTTATAATCTGTAAAAATTAGGTTAATCAAACAATACAGACTATTTCCATTTCAGATATGTTTTCAATGGCAGTCTTGATAAGAATTCATTCCAGTAGTTGTCTGCTATCCGTCATGGACCTAGTTTAGTGCTCACCTTGCCCAACCTAATGCTCAGTAATAGTTTGCTGGTTATTAATTACAGCTCCACGATATAGCAGGTGCCCCATGCATCTCACCCCATTTATATTCTGGCAGGCTGGTACACCTCATTCTCATATGCACACAGCACCAAAGCAATTACTGCTAAAAGCAGATGTATTATTCATTGTGCTATGAAAAGTTCTCTTTCTTGTGGAAAGGTAATGAGTACTTGAAAAGACTAATGTTTAATAATATTCTGTTAACAGATCATCTGTTAGAAATACTGATTAAACGAAAGAGTGAATGCCAGATCCACATTTGGTGCTCATTAGCATAGCTTTATTGAAATCAATAACCCTACAGAGGAGCCTAAATATCCAGGTAAAAAGTGCTGACCTTTAAGACTGATTCTTTGATCTCTGATCATTGAGAAGCTTGCACGAATTTTCATCTGTGTCTGAAAATACACTTGAATTTCCCCAAATAATAGTTAAAGCTATTTTTCTGAAAAATTAATTCTGAGAATGAGCCTGAATTACAGACCTGAGACTTGGATGCAGATACAAAACTCCTGGAATAATCACTGTTCTTTGGATAGCACATTTTGAACGAGCAAGTCTTAGAGGAAAAAAATGGATGACTAAGATGTAGAGAGTATCTCACCCTAAATGAGACTTACTTCAAAGTTCAGGTAAACTTAGATATGCAGCTTGATTCTTCTCTGCTTCTGTATCTGCAATGTAACACTGAAACCTTAGAGAGATTTAATTCATACCCCGACCACCAGTTTCAATAAGGTCCCCCGAGGTGTGGGGACATGACAGTGCTCTATGTCAGTGCTTTGACTTTCATTTGAACGGAGTGTGGAGGTACAAAGGTACAAAGGAAAAAACTGGACTCCGGTTCAGAAATATTATTGCCTGTATTCCAAAGGACCTACCTTTGAATTATCAAAATAGATTACTTTTTTCATGAGAGCCCTCCGTTTTGATAATTGACAGGTTAGATTCTCCTTATGAAGATGCACAAGGATTTAAAAGGGGACACTTCTTGCTAATATTTCTCTGGAAACGGAAAAATGTGAAAGTAGCAAAAACCTGTAATAAAAAAAAAAAATAAAAGGAAAAGTCTGTAAAAAAAATGTTAGCAGCAAGCAGAAAGATTATTCAATGAACCACAGGAATAGTCACAAGCTGAAATAACAGCTAAAAATTGGTAATTTAAACTACTGTTTCAATTTCTAAAGGGCTGTATTTGAATTCTTAGTTATACTATTAGCTTTATTTTTGACTGTTATTCTAATGTGACTCCAGATTAAAACATAACAAAATATAACAAAATAACAAGATTCCCAAACTTGCTATATTCAGTTCTAGAATTGTGAGTACCTTGGAGACAATTTCAGAAATATAAGACTGCACAAATATTTCTTGAAGAAAGGTTATTGCTGTGTTTTAGATGAAGCTGAGGAGGAAATTGTAAGTCCTGTAAGTGGTTACATCTACTTTCTTTTACCTGCAAACTTTCAGTGATGTTTGTGACAACTATGGAGGTGAGTAACAGCTTGTTTACCAAGGGTAACTTAAAGACTTATACCTAAAAAAGCATGTGTCTGCCAGAAATTGAAAAAGAAATTCTTTCACCAATTTAAAACAGAAACGTTTTCAAAGTTGACCATGTTCCTTCCTGCTCTAGTGAACATTTATAGTCAAGGGGAAGTGCTTCAATTTTCCATTTTTCCTTCTTATTCTCGTGCCAGGGGGAATTTAAGAGACATAAATCATTTTCCTGTGCCTTTATGTAGCTTATTGGTCAATGCCATGGGAGCTTAAGATGGCATAAATCATTTTGTGAGTATTTATACTGTTTATTGTTGAGAGCCTAGAATTTTGTACAAGTTCTACTAGCAACCTTCAAACAGAATAGATTTTCATGGCAGATTTTAGGGGAAATGCGAAGTAGCTAACAGTGTTGCTTCATGCAGGAAGTATAAACAAACACCCAATGAAGTCCTGGGGATGCAAATGTTTTATGACATTGAATGGAATTACTCATGTGAGCAAAATTATGCACATGCTGAAATGGCTGAGGATGGGGAGTTAATTTGTCAAGCCCTTACTTTTACTGCGATTCTGCCAAAATATGCATATAATTCAGTCATTTCCACATCTAACAGAGTCTGTGGGAGAAAAGCTCCCCATCTTGTTCAGTGGGAGAAGGACAATTCCCAAGAGTAGTCATCTGGCATATTTGAAAGTCTATTGTTTCATATATAACCATGAAAAAAAGAATTTCTTGGTTGCACAGGAAAAAATCCCAACAATTTTTGCGTATTCATCTCTGGACTTACACATTTTCTTCTTCTAAGGCAAAGCCTAACTTCTTATTTCCTTCAAACATATCTACAAGGGAAAACGGCCTCTAGAAATAGAAAGAAACATAGAGAAAAAAAATTGTATAAGTGCATTTCTCCAAATTAGCATTAATTTTTTGGTTTAAATTGCCATGTATTGCTAGGGGTTTCACTATTCAAATTTTTTTAAAACACTACACAATTTTTTCAAAAAATAATTTAGTTTTCTAAGGCAGACACCCAGTCTTAAATATACCTCAGGCAACATCTGAGTTTGCATCAAGGCTGGAAATTAGGAAACAATTTAAATAATTATTTTTAAATCAATATGAACTAATTTCATAGATTTTTGTGGATCTCATATTTTTTCACAAATATTTGTTAATGGTTCATAAGACTTTACAAAAATTTGGAAGGGTAATATCTAATAACGGATTGATGATTATCAGCTGTGTATCCATCAAAAGCACATAAAATTCACATTCAGATGAGTCTGTACCTCTACAGACTTTTTGGCCTGGGAAGTAGATTATGCTACTGTTGGATTCAGGATGACATCTATTAATTGTTCCTCAGTTCTGCTAACTCACTAAGCGAAGGCTAAGGTGTCCAGTGTTTCTCCAAAGAAGGTTCTTCCTTACCTTGTTGCCAGCCTGTGGGACTGTTAAAGAATAGCTCAAAAATTTAACGGTTCTGATGCCAGATGTACTTTGTAAATAAAAGGGACATTTAATCAGAAGAATGTATTGTTGGCACTCTTGGAATCAGGACATCCTGGAGCAAGTAAGCCTGAAGAGGACACCTAGTCAAGATGTTTTGAAAACATCCAAAACTTGGCAAGCAAACCCAAGATCCATGTACCTGTAGCTGAACTACCCTCATTGTAATGCTAAGAATCATGCCCCCAGGTCAAAGGACCCTTGCCCAGGTCAAGACCCTTCTTTACAGGGCATCCATAGTACAAAGAAAGGACACTGTAGCTTTAAATGAAGGCGTGCGAGAACCAGTAAGAAATGGATGTGATTAGGTGTGATTGCAAAATAACCGATAACCTGTGCATTGAGTGTATAAAATGCTGCTGTGTGATCACCAAGGTGTGCTAGCTTTGTGGAGCTACCACCTAGCACCCATCTCTGCAGAAATGAAATAAATAAGCAATGTCTCTCCCGAGTGTGTGACAATTGACTTATTGCACACCAGGCCACAAATCCGCTTTTCAGACCACAGGACTGTTACGGAAAAATATCAGAAGTGTGTTAAAAAGAAATACAGCTGTCAGAAGTGACAGAGGAGAGAAAAAGAGAAAACTGCAATGCTTTGAAGAAAAAGGAAGCAAGCATAAGAAATAAAGGTTTTATAAGAAAATTTGATGGAGAACAGAAAAAAAACCACAGAAACAAAGACAAATCAAGATATAACATAGGAACAGTTCTTCTTCTTAGTTGTCCTTTGTGTTTATGCTAAAAAAACCTGTTCTATGAACCTGAATCAAGATTGAGCCCCAAGGTGGATATACTTCTGAGTCATGTGTAACAATAGTTTGATAATGCATTGAAAAAAAATCTTATTCTCAGGTGGTTTGGCAAGGACATGACGCTTTTCAATTCCTTAGCTCCCTCTTAATTCGTTGCAACTCTGAACACTTACAAAGTGAGATTATTAATCTGCACACCAACAAGTGACTGTGTGCATGACTGAATTACTGTGCTTATGAGTCCTGGACAGTAATTTTTCTTCATTCATTACATATAAATATTCAGATTTAAGGATGGCTGACAATATTAACCTGACGGACTTTTTGTCCATTCTTTAACAAACTTTGATCATGCTTTAGCAGCTCCCCTGTGCAGCGATTTAAGAAGCCTTCTTCTGCATTTTACAGACAATTTCACCAAAAGCCTTATTTAGCTGCCTAGAAACTGAAAGCAGCCTTCGTCCGTGGAAAGCAGCAGATGGGAAGTAAGTTGGCTGCCAGTAGCCAGGGAGAGCTAAAGAGATATATAGCTCCTGAGTGTAATTTACTGAAGAAAACTCTCAGTGGTTTACACTAAAATTCTTTGTTTAACTGCAATTAATGCTGAAACCACAGCTTTCACATGGCTGGGTTCTGCGGCAGCTATTATTATTCCAAAACACCAAGGGAGCAACACAGTGGTCTGTAAGGAATGATGCATCTTTCTTATAGTCGGTAATTCTAGCATTTCAAGATACTAGAGATCCCATTCGGGTACCTTAACGCTGTGGGCAGATTTTCAACAACTCTCAGAGGGAGTTGCAGGTTGCTGACAGAGCCACTGAAAATCCAGCAAACTTTGTGTAGATATTCAACAGAAAATCAGCTGCTTTGAAAAAAATGGCCATTAAATTTCAAATCCTGAACTTCTCCAAAACATTTGGACTCATTTTACAAGCAGAAAATTTGAAAATCCAAGGCAAAATACAGTCACAAGTGTTGCATACCCTGGCTCTGAGATGGGTTGAGAGTATCTGAGTTTGACCTTTCTCTGCCACCATTCAAGCCCCAGGTTCAGACACTTGGTGGCTAGAAAGAAAAGATACCGAGCAATTTGCTCAAGGCCACAGAGGAAAACTCAGTGTAAGAATCCGCAACAACAAACATCTGTCTATAAAAAAAAAAAAAAAAAACCAAAGAGATCTGACTAAACGTCCCTTCACCTGTCCCTTTCTGCGTCACCAGAGGCCATCTGTGACATAAGGCAGATGCTTTTACACCCACTGAGAAGGCCAGATGCAGAACATCAATTAATAATACATCATTTTCTTTTATAAAGAGCCATACTCCACTAAAGCATTTAAAAAGACTATTTGATTAGTGTTCATAACAGCGCTGTGAATTAGACAAGAAAGTAATACCATAATCATTAACTTGACACGTGCTAAATGATTTGTTCTGTGCCACAGTGGGGAAGTCTGTATTAGGATTAGCAGAAAAAAAACCCATGTCTTGTCTGCTTTGCTTTTTCTAGCCTTCTATTCAGTCCATTAGATGAAGCAATGCTAAATTTTGATGTCCTTCATAAACCTCACCAGACAACAGAACTCTTCCACATCCAGCCTGAATACTCAAACAGAAATGAACTTTAATCAAAAGCAAGGAATCTTTGTATCAACTTGTAAAGACTCTGAATTCAGGTCTTTGAGAGGACTGTTCCCCACAGCAGCTAAGATTACGACCACATGATGTAACCTAATGAGCATCACAAACCAGTAAGCAAAAGGCTGCTGCAGAAGAAATGCAGGGAGCAGCCCTGCCTACACTCCCTTTGCAGGGCTCTGTCTTTCTGACATCAGGAATTTCTTTAAGATCTTCATTTCCCATAGTTTTTTTTTTTTTTTTCTCAATTTTTCCTTTGCCGTAAAGGACTTCTAATACAGCTGCAGTTATAAGATCTTTTCTCATTTGTCTTTCAAAGCTTTGTCTTCTCTAGCCCACTTGGTGTACAATTCATTACACCTTTGTGTACTGAAATCAAGCAATGATGGGTCACAGAAAGTTAATAAAATGCTACTTTACGTGCTTTTCAGAAGGCATGATGTGTAGCATATTCATTCAGGAGCAACATAAGCTTTAAATGTCAGCATTGACTATTGTAAGGAATAGGTTTCAATGGTGGTGTAGAAGGTTTTTTTAACTCAGAGGAGGATTATTCGGTTTTTTTCCTCCCTTCCCTGTCAGTTCATGTTCCTGTATAATCATCAACTTTTTGGCTTTCTTCAGGAACTGATAGCAGTTCACATTTGAACCGTTTACATTACAGATAGGTGAAACAATGTAGCTAAAATAACAAGGACTGCCTAGGTATCTAAGTTTCTCACCTTTTGTGATTTCATTATTTTTCATTTCTGAAATGATGGTGCACAGTCAGGGTCAGATGTTAGAATTATTATATGAAAAAATTGCATCCAGCCCTGAAAGAAACGTTATTTCTAGTGCTATTTCCCAATTGCTCTGGAAAGAGCAAAAATTTCACAGCAAGGCTTATTCCTGTAATATATCCAGTTCAATACTGAAGGCCCATGACGCTCCCCAGCAACATCATATAAACATTCTTGCTGTGAAATACCTTTATAAAAATACCAGTTTTTAATAAGCAGAACAGAAGATATTGTGAGATGTACAGACAGAAAGAAAAGGGAAAAAAAGTCCAATAATATTAGTAAATAATATTAGTAGCTAACTGTCATGGTTTAACCCAACAGGCAGCTAAACACCGCACAGCCGTTCTCTCACTCCACCCTCCACATCCTCCTACCCCCTCAGTGGGATGAGGGAGAAAATCAGAAAAAAGGTGAAACTTGTGGGTTGAGACAAAGACAATTTAATAGGACAGAAAATGAAGGGAAAATAATAATAATGATAAAAGAATACACAAAACAAGTGATGCACAATGCAATGGCTCACCACCCATTCACCAATGCCCAGCCAGCTCCCGAACCGCAGCCATGCAGCCCCCAACCAACCCTCCAGTTTTTATTCATCATGATGTCATATGGTATGGAGTATCTCTTTGGTCAGTTGGGGTCAGCTGTCCTGGCTGTGTCCCCTCCCACCTTCTTGGCATCCCCAGCCTCCTCACTGGCAGGACAGTATGAGAAGCTGAAAAATCCTTGACTTAATGTGAGCAGTGTTCAGCAACAGCTAAAACATCAGTTTGTTATCAACATTAGTCTCATCCCAAATCTAAAACACAGCACTATACCGGCTACTAGGAAGAAAATTAACTCTATCCCAGATGAAATCAGGACACGAGCAAAGAAAAAATAATATTATTCACTCTACTAGTATTTATATCATAAAACATTTTCTAAACTGTCATAAAATGTCCAATCATGCCATCACCACTGAGTTTAAAAGGAAAACATTGAACAATAAAGTTTAAAATTCAAGATGTGTAATTTCAAAATGTAAAATGAAGAACGGCTGAAAAGAAAGAGTTGGCCCATTTGTCTGCTGTTTCAATGAAAGGCTGCACACAGCCTAGCATAGCAATGCTTGCACTCGCTCCAAATGAACAGACTAGTAGGCTGGATTACAGTCCATTGATCTTGCTTCCCCAAACTTCAGCTAAAGAGATGAGAATATTTTCTTCACTTTAGGACACTATATGGAAAGGAACTCATGCACAGCTTTTAACTCTGATTCACTAAGCTTCTGTTTACAGGTTCTTTGTCCCTACAAAACTAGATCACATCTCTTTAAGGGAGCATGTCAAAAAGCACACCGATATAGTCTAAGAAGATCCTTCTGCAGCTGTCCCCAAGCTTAAATCGTAAAGGAAAGCTACTAGCAAAGAGAAACTAATGAAACTCTAATACACATTTCTCTGCTTTCATTTCTTTCTGAGCTCTTGAATCTCTTCAGATTAGGTTAGAGTCCACTGGAGGAGGATAGCTGAGTCAGATTAATCCGTACTTCAGTGGGAACCAATTAGCACCTCATCACAGCACAAAACTCACAGCCTAAAAAGTGCCTTGCACCCTATCTGGGGATGTGTGCACACTTCACTGCCAGCCTCTGATTCCTGATCAGAAGTGCTGCTCTAAAAATGTCCAGACATTCTGTTACAAGACACAGCTTTATGTCTGAAGTCTAATATAATATACTTTAGTCCTAACTCATTCTGCCTCTATTCTCAGGGGGAAAAAAAATTTAAAAAAAGAGCTTTATCTCTGCAAGCCACCTGGAGGATCTGCCAGCCAAAATAGTTCCCTTTACTCAGTCCATGTAGATCTGCATGCATATAAAGCGAAAATAAATATCTCAACTATTTCTCAAATTGTGGTCACAAGGGAGCTGTGGAAGGGCTCTAAGGAAATAAAAAGTTCTTATGTTAACCAATGTCGGAGGCAAATAAACATATTAACTAGATCTCTTGGAGGAACTGTGCTGCTGCCAGCAATTAAAGGTATTTAGTTGTTCACTGGCTCTCAAAAGACACTTGCATTCAGGAATTATACACCTAACTCATGATTCAGGGGAAATGATCTGCAGTGAACTGTTTTCTGATTACTATAGGCTGCTGTAGCAGTGAAAGGACTAGCGACAGACGGTTCCCCAAAGGGGTTGTGTTTATAGGGAAAAGAAAAGGAAGAGGGAATAGAAAGAAGAAAAATGGGGAGAGGGAAAAGAAAGAAGAAAAATGGGGAGGAAGAAAAGGAAAAAAGAAAAGAAAAAAAGATAAACTTTTTTTTCTGTTAGAAAAAGGAGAAATTATACCATTTTACAATACCAGGTGGCATTTTAGATGAGTAGTAGTTAAAGAACAAGATCAAGCTTAAGCAAACTTTGGGGCCCAACATTTCCACATACACAAATCACTTCTGTGAGAACTCAGCAGCCATTTAAGTTTCTGTGTAAAAGAAACTGAAATTAAAACCAAGAAGCAGAAGTAAACCCCTTGTTATTCAACATTCTGAGATCCTTTGTAGGAGCACCAAAATGGTAGGTAAACCTGTCATCCATTCTGTGACATATTAACCCATTCTTCACTACCAAATGAGCTGCAAAATTGTGATAAATGGCTTCATCAGCTATATTTAGTGTAAAATTCCATTTCTGCATTTCTCTCATTCTTCCTTTTTTATTACTTCATTCTGTTTAGAGACAGATTATTTTTTTTCTTTCAATGTGAGGTGGAGGAAGTTGGACAAGTGGTTAAGAGAACGGCATTTAAACGTCACTGTCTCTGTCATATTTGTTTCCTGCCCAAGTGAAAGACTGTTGATTACTGAACTGCAAGAGCTTTCACTCTTTTTCTCTCTCCTTTTAATATCTCTATAAAAAGAAGATGTCTTTGATGGGCATCTTCACTGTGCTTTTTACAGATAAGTTTCCTAGGACCCCTGATCTAAATTTGAAACATTATGACAACATGAATTTTCCTGCTTCATCTCACACTTCTATAGATATAATAAGGGGCATTTTTCTCACACTCAGGAATGACTTTGATTATGATTTCTAGTAAGGTTCAAGCAAAAAATCATGAATCAGAAGGGGAAAAAAGTATTGTAAGGTTGAGTTAGAAACTCTAGGATAAAACCAGATATGAACAAAGAGGATTCTTTGCTATCACTGGTTTTTGAGATTTGTAAGCATGCAGGTTTGTCTGTAACCATGAAAAACAGAACTTCATTAAATAAAAATGAAACTTTCCATTTATCATATAAATCCTGAAAGCTGCAGCATCAAACAAAGTAAACAGGACTTTCACAGTACAGCTGGATTAGTCAATAATTTAATTTCAAGAGACCAATACACCATCACAAGGGAAAGAAGTCAGATTTCGCACAGTTTTGGGTTTTTTTCCAAATTTTCTGATACATTTAGTTTCTCTCTTACCTCTTTCCTCCTCAGAACCTTCCAATTTTTGGCCATTTCAATGGGAGCTGAATGTCATAGACAGACACTTATGAATATCCCGACTCAAATAAGTATACATTGCTAATGAAAACTGCTTCATTATAAGCAGTTCAATTGCTCAACGATTGTACCTTTTCAACATGTTTTTGCACATCCTTTTAGAACAAAACATTCACTATTTACACTTGTGTTAACATGATTTATACTTCATAATCTTAGAGGACTTCACAACAATTATATATTAGACACTGCCTTTTACCAAAAAGTCAAAGATAGATCTTTAAGTCAAAGATAAAGGAACCTTCCAACATTTAACTAATATTTGCATTGAGATGTCTGTGTATGTAAATATTTAGTTTTACAATATTGTTTGTAATTGGTGAAAATAAGAAGCAATTGTTATGAAATTGTTCCTCCAACAACCTAAACATTTTCATTCACTCCTAAGACACCCCAACTCTCCCAGGTAAACTATTTTCAAAAAGAATCTGCTTTTGTCTCCCAAACTGCAAATAAATACATCAGAGAGTTGGTAATTGACTTTAAAAACAATGTTCTAGCTGTACAGTGTAATGACTAGGGTGATAGCAATTCATCATATGTCATTTCATAGAAAGTGGGGAAATCTGCTGTAGCATAATGGCATGTCAAATTTCTAACCTAATAAGCATAATGGCATGTCAAATTTCTCACCTCCAAAACAGGGAAAAAATATCTCTTGTGCTGCGACAGAACGATCATAATGAGATCATCCAACTTTCCAAAATATTTTAAAATGTTTCTTTTTAAAAAAGGAATAAATTAACAGGCAAAAATATTATTGGGTAGTAATTATGAGACCAGCCTACACTTTCACAAAAACCAACTCATTATCAAGTAAGCCTTAACCATCTTTCTGAAATAACAATGTCATATTTTGCCCACTGAGTAATGCTTCCCTTTGTGCTATAAACTTTATTATCTTTCACACACGTTGTGTGTGCAAGAAAGAGGAAAGATGGCAAGAATTAATATAAGCCAACATTTTCTTTAAAAATGTATAACTGTGGTTAATCCCACTAAGTCAGCACCTAGTTCCTCCCAAAACTACTGATGCCATAAATTACCTGTCTGTCTTCGTACAGAATTGAGTGAGAAGAAATTAGTGTAATAAATTGTGTGATTGCATTGATATCACAAACTCTATACTAGTATTATATTATTTTCACCAGACCTCATGTCCATCAACACTTAAAATGCTTTTTCATGTTTTTCCTCCAACACAGAACATAATTTTTTGTTCCCCTTTGTTTACCTATTTCATCACCTAATTTGTACACAGCATATATTTAAACCTCCCAGTTATACAGTAGTTCTTAACAGCACACTGCAGCCTACGATATCTAGAAATGTATCGATATGAAATATTTTTTGTGCAAATAGAAAACTTTACAGCTTATTTGTAAATTTATATGCAAATGCATAGAAGTTATTAAAATACTGCACAGGATTTTCTTTAGTAATATTTGCCTTATTCCTAGAGTTGCAATAACTGCTTCTTCCTTCTTCTGCATTACAAGGGATCAGTGCTTAAAAGAACAGAGTAATAATTTACTCAGCCTGTGGTTAAAAAGCAGTGTGGGGAAAAAAAATATTATGGAAGTACTTCCTAGTACTTAAGTCTCTTTATTGGATGTCCAAAATGGAAGGTGTGGCTCATAAAAAAGCAAACTCTACTAAGTTCCAGATGGGACCACAGTTCTATTTTTAAAAAAATGTTTTTAAATCTTAATTCATAGGGGTTGCTTTTGCCTGAAAAATTAATATGTCAGCAATATGATATTTTAATTAAGGGTGTTTAACTTATGAAAGAACATTTTTAGCTTTTTGTCCTTCAAAGAAGCACATGACTGAAATAAAATATTTATTCAGCCAGAAACAGAAATATTTTTGTTTGGAAATGAAAGTTTGTGCAGTTTGCCTTTGTGTGTTTCTTTTACTCTTGTTAACCATAACTCTGAAAACTACTACCAGCAGCCATTATAAACTATGGAATACAATAAATCAAGAGTATAACAGTGGTCTCACAGCTTGAACATGGAAAATTATGTCATCCAGATAATGTAAATAGATTGAAAATAGCACCAGACTCAAGGAATATTGCTGCAGGATAGTAATTATCATTTTAAAGGGCAGAGATGCATTATTTCTGCTGGAGGCAAGAATCTGAAAGTGATTTGTCAATACCAAAGAACACATAAGAAAGATTGTTACTTCTTCCCTCTATCAAAAAGCTGGCTGAAACAATTGTCACTGAGATGGTAATAAATTGTCCTGCATGGACATGTCACACTGGGATTTGGTCTTCAGACCTTTGATTCAAAAAATATGAGATTTTAATTACTGCTCTGAAAAATTCTGTGGGCAAAAATGAAGAAGCCCTTGCTATGTTTTCATACAGAAGAGCCCACTCTCACTCTTACATCAGTATGTAGCATATAAATGTATATTTAGTCTAATCTAACACCAAGAAATTACTATTGTGATACTATCAGAATGAAACCAATTATTTCTGATGCTTTACCATTAAAATATGTCAATTCCCATAAAATTATTTTCTTTTGTTTTGTTTTTTTTTCTCCAGTGGAAGGTTCCTTTGAGCAGCTCTGTGACTGAGCAGCTACTCATAGAAAAGGTCTCCTCAGAATGAATGAGACTATTTGCAGTTATCAAACCATTGTAGAAAATTACAGAAGTCTTGCTACTGTAGAAAAGGTAAGATAAATTATTTTTTAAAAAGCAATAATACAGGTTTTTATAAGACCTATGTTACATTTGTCCATATATATCCACATAAATATGTTAGTCAGCGACGTTATGTGTTAGAATACTTACATTAAAAACAGAGAGAGAAACCAGCAACAAACTCATGCCTGTCATCAAATCTATTAATATAATAAATATATTGTAGTCAGACTCTGGTTCATAAGTTTCTTTGAAGATATGATTGCTTCAGATCTGGAAGTGAGGTCTATGCTACAGAGTCCCTAGAGAAGATATACAGAAGAGAAAATGGGAAGGTGATGAAGAAAATTATATTTGGGCACCTCTGTCTATGTGGTTACAATAGGACAACATGTTTCCTTTGTGCATGAAGGGATATTTCTTTTAAGACAAAGAAAACATGAATATTATCCTTGGTAAGAAAGAGAGGTCTTTGGTGTTTGCTGCAACGTGTAGGTATGTATTGCTGATAATTTAGACCATTCTTTCAAAGGACATTAAATTTATCTTATTCATGTGATGTGACAAGTGGCAAGTCATTTTAGCATTAATGGAGAGGCGAAGCAATTCCACACTTAAAAAAAAAATGTCTTGCCCAGGCATTTCCTTTACAGCCAAAGACTACATTTGGATGATTGAATTTAAGTCCATGCAATTATGTTAACATATTCTGCACTTCCATTTAAAAACAGGTACATAGGAAAAAAAAGAAGACAGTTGTTTCAGTTTTGGGTTTTTGGTTTTGATTTTTTTTTATTAAAGGTGTATGGGAAGCAGAGATTAAACCATCTGTGCCAAATAAATCAAACAGTGTAAAAGCCTAATCAATGCAAGCAGCCAGGTATAGCTCGGAGCAAAAAAACCTGGGTGCGGGGAAGTCTGAAAAAAGGAAAGAACTGAAAGCTGATGGCTGGTGGAAAAGGCCTCTTCTCTGGCCTGTTTGTTTTCAGCCAATGGTACAAAGTATTGACAACATTGTCCTTTCATATGTGGTTATCAGCGGCCTGCCCCAATGTCCATTGACTTTTTCTCTGTTAATTCTGGCAGTCTTCTAGGATCTAACCTAGCTGTCCAAAAGTGTTTGTTTGCCCTGAAAACACAGCAAAATGTATGCATAAAAACTTAAAAAAGAAAAAATAATAATTAAAAAAGAGACAATGTTTAAAAGGTCCAGAAAATGTAACAGACAGAAAATGCAGTTAATGTAGTTAATATTTTTGTGAACAGCCACAGTGTTCCTCCTAGCATACCATGGAATTGATCTATCTGTAAAAATACAAGTTTTTTAAAGCCATGTTGGTGAATAATTTTATATAGAGAGAGATCAATAAAAACTACTGGGTGCTGTATGATAAAATATTCATACATTAATTAAGCGTAATTAGCATTAAAAAATAGACATCATTTAGATGTTAATTAATTCTTGTTTCCCTTATCTTACAAGAGCATATGTGGCATGTCTAGCAGCGAAAGATGTTACACTGAAATGTCCTCCAGAAAGAAATATATTTTTCAAAAATACACATATGCTCAGAAATGTTTTCTAAATATATTGTCCATACTAAGAGCTCAAAAACTTGAAATGTAATTGCTGTTATATTCGGAATAATGGTAAGTGTGTACAGAAAAGGATGTGAACTTGAGACTCTAAGAGACCAAAGGAAAACCTGTCTATTCAGTCCCCAGACACTAGTTTGTAGCTGTACCCTGACATTGTTTTCATCTTAAATCTTTTTTAAAAGCTATTTCTATTGCTGCCCTTTGTGCTGTCAGTCACAATGGAATAATGCTCACTAGGAAGTCAGGGCTCATGAAGCGTTTACACTTTCCCTGCAAAGACAGCTGAAATAAACAACCTTCCATAGGCATTATGTTTTGCTTTCTCAGACTGGAGTTTGGAAAGACATTTCAAAAATTAATTTAAACTGGGATCTATTTTTTATAAAGGAACTTACTGGCCCTAAACTTCCTGAAAGTGTTAGGATCATATACTGATTCTAATAATTCTCAATCCAGATTACCAGTTAATACATGGAATTAGTATTCTTACAGTTTATGCTTCCAAATCCACATATACAACAGAAACGGGCAGAAAATAGTTGATGGTTTTGTTTAATCTACTCCAAACTGTCAGGTTCTTGAAGAAAGGATGGTTTAGAGTAAGTATAAAAGGTAGGAATCCATTATATGTAAGTAAGTTTTAATTATGCATCTTAACTAAAAGTCATCAAGGGCTTCAACTACTCCGTGATCACATCCTTAGTTCAAAAAATATTCTTATGAGACATTTACTTTTGTTTGGTGTCAATGGGTTCACTATTATTCTTAATATTATTCTTAATTCTAATTCAAAATTGTGCACAGGCCTTTAGCAAGAAAACATAAATAAAGTAATCATTAAAATTATTATAATTCAAGACGTTTCATACAAGTTGTAAGAAGTGGGCTATCCACCAGGAGCAATGTAAGAAACAGTGAGCGCAGAATGTATCAATATGTCCCATAAAAATAATTAAACTTTGGGAATGGCGAAGCCATGGATATGTGCAGTAGCACTGCAATGTATTTTATATTCGATGCAGATTTAAAACATGAAATATGGTCAGATGAAATATATTTTTTTTAACCTTGAGGTCTGAAAAATGATAATACAACTTGGTTACCATTTCTCTGCACACTGTATTAGGCCACAAGCCAGACATGTTACATTAAATGAGGCCAGATTTGCATAAAGTTGTCAGGGTTTTCTTCAGGAAGGGGGTTAGAGGAGCACATTCTTAGGAAATATTGTGTATACAGAAAGGAAGGAATGTATTTAACATTTTGAAAGTCTATTTGTGTTCACATCATGTAAAGTACTCTTAAAAAAATGTCCTTTTTTACTCCCATTTTCTTATCTGGAACATTTGAAAGCACAGATTTTTTGTGACAATTCAGGCTGAACAACAACAACAAAAAAGACAGTGTTAAATGACGCTTCTTTCTTTCCCGTTGTCCCATAATGATCTTTTCTTATCAATCAGTGTTTCAAACAAATTGAGGTTTGTTGCAAAAGAGAGCTGAGAACGTAATTTTAGACAAACCACCGAAGAGAGAGAGTTATAAGTGCCTCAGGAAGAGCAGAACATCTGAACATAAAAGTGGCCTTTCTGATATAATTTATTACACAGCACTTATGAAAGTTAACATGAGGGAACATAAAAATTACTGCAATTGAACAAACTAGTGATCCAGTAAATATGGCATTTTCTCCCTGGAAGTAATGAGTAATGAGTCCCTTCCCTTCCCTTCCCTTCCCTTCCCTTCCCTTCCCTTCCCTTCCCTTCCCTTCCCTTCCCTTCCTTTCCCTTCCCTCCCCTTCCCCTTCCCCTTCTCCTCCAGCATTCTGGGGAAGAGTTTTTTGGTTTATAATAAATGCAAAACAATGTTTCTTGAAGTGATTTTACATTTCACACATCTATAACTGGCTATCCTCCAGTTCTGTATGAAAATAAGTTCAAGGTGAACTATTCACATACCTCCCCCTCCCCCTTCCCCCTACCCTTCCTCTGATCTTCTCTTCTCACTAGGGAAAACACAAAAAGGCTCAAGGTTATTTAAATTGGTTTTATTTACAAAATAAAATATATTTATAAAACTTGTTTATATAGATTATGAATAGTTACAATTAAAAATAATATTTTAAAACACTAAAGAGTAATGTTTTAACTGACCAAAAATATAAATAGATTTTTTCATTTTATGAATAAGATTTTAACATAATGTTCTGAAGTAGCAGAAAAACACGTTCTGATATCTCCAGGATACTTGAGAAAAATGGGTCCCCTTTTAAGTCTTGTTTAGATTCAGGCTTAAAATTATTTAGAATTTGGATTTTAATTTATATTTTTTATATATTTACTACCCAAAGGTTTAACAATTTTTTGCACATTTATGAATTAATAACAAGTATGTACTTGATAAGAGGTATTATTAAAAAATTGCCTGATGTACTGAAATTGTTAGATCATGGAAGATAGTGATGAATTAATTTTAAAGAGAAAATTTAAAAATGACAAGTGAAAGGGTAAATTAAAGTCCTGACTACTTAAGACTATAGAAAACAATTTGAAAAAAAAAAGTTTTGCTATAGAAAATTATGAAAACTCAATAAGAATGAGCCATCTTTTTAAGTATGCTTAACTCTTGACTAAGCTTCAGTTGTAACATTCTCAGGTCTGAAAGGATAACTGTTCTCCTGTTTTTTCACCTGCTTTCTGCATTCACCTCTTTTTCCTGCAGGTTTACCTAGTGTGACACCTGGGTTATTATCAAAATGTACTTTTCTTTCTCCTATTCTGTCGTCTGCAAAAATATTTACTTGTGCTTTACTTTACTAATTCAGAGTACAACCACCTTCATTTTTTTGCATGTGGGGGACCTAAACTATTGAGTACCCCAAAACACATTTTGAATACTCTTGCTTCTTTCTTAAGAAGTTTGAGTCAGATCCCTGCCAAAATAGCCTGCAATTTCTGATACCTACAAATATCCCAAAATCTATTTCAAAGTTCCTTCCTTATCATTAACAATCTGATTTGTTCTGTAATAACTTTCTCCTCGGATGCTGAGTCATTCATGACTCCCAGCAACAGTAGGCAGTTTCATTTCCCT
>NW_009259685.1:2034238-2056568 GCF_000687185.1 Egretta garzetta
ACTGTTCATTTTCCCTTTGCTGATGACCAACTTTAAAGACTTTCCAAATCTTTATCCCTTTAGGGTGTAATATTTTTATTAGGAGAATTTACAGACAAAAAAAAAGGTAAATTTTACCTTTTTTTACAGGTAAAAAAAAAAAAGAGGTTGCATCTACAGAAACAAACAGTGGGCTAAGAGCAGAAAAGGAGGTTGCGACTTAAATCAAAACAGAGATGCCACTTTTAAAACTTACCTCTGATCACTGTGTACAGTCCTGTCCTTTCAATTTGTCTTATTGCAAGTTATCTACAAGAGTATTTAGTTGTACCTTTATTGCTTCTCAATCTTGCTGCATTTTCTTTCAGTTTAATCAATCAATTTATATGCTGCTCTCCTCTTTTGCCAAAAGCAAATACCAATTGTTGCCCATTTAGGTATCCTTCACTTTGTCCCTTCATTGCTGCTCTCAACCTATTTGTGAAAACTGTATTGCCATGCCTTACAACAATCACCTTGGAAAACAGTATTTCATGTACCGCCATTCAATCCTAAGATATAATGAACAGTAAAGAAGAAATAAAGAGGAACCGCTGTTTCTCCAGGTTTTCCATTAAGAAGCCCAGGCAAAGACCTAAATCAATAGGCTGCACTGATAATGTAAACCAAAAATATTTATGCCTTCCAGGGAAGAATTACGATACTATAGTAAGTAATAGAACTACTACCATGGATAAACACAGGGATTAATAAACCTCCCTGATTCAGTAACTTATTCTGCTGTGAAACAATTTGGCATAGCAGTATTGATGATTAAAGCCAAAGGACTAAAGCCTCAGTTTCTGAATGTCTGATGTAAAAGGTCTTTAAGTCACCTGGTTGTCACAGTGTGAAATGGTCACTTCCTAAACATCGTGTCCAATAGAGGACCCACTGTTGGGTGCTCAGCTATTGCCACACCCCAAAGATCACTTGTTGTGGGAGAAAATCTCGGGCTGCTTCTGTGAGAGAGCAAAGCCTATGCATAGGACACACACCAGGCTCTTCACAAAAATCCGTATGACCACCACATTAAAGACTGTCAAAAGTGAAACGATGCAGAGATCCATGTGCTTCGAGCCTCATTCTGGAATCCCCTGTGAACATGCATGTCACTCCTTTACGAGATAGCGTAGTTAGATAGATACTAATCAAAAACAAGCATTTGATTGAAATATTAATATTGTTGTCTGAGAAGAGAAAATTAATTTTGGACTCCTAGGTTCGGACATTCTGACTGAAAGAAAATGCAGCAGGTGCAGAACAAAGACTGCACAATTAGTACCTACACAGACATGAATGAAGCTGCTAATGAGAATCCTACCGATTAGGCCAGGCTGAGATTTCTCAAAACGAGGGTAATATCCTTTGAATTTACACTTCAGTGGCTCAATATTGTACAGTAAAAACTCAGATTTAGTACAGCACGTCCTAAAGAGAGACATTAATTCCCTATATATTTTCCAGTAAAATTAACATACACAACACCACGTACAGAGTCCACAGTGTGGCTAGGTTTTAATGTTTACCACTTAGTTCAACAGCAATTAATTTTAGAATCAACATATGAAACATCTGCCCCAAAGAACTATTTTCCCTGCTTTGAAGAAGTAAATACAGTATTTGAGAAACTGTATGTCTTAGATAAGTACCTGCCATGAGCTTAGATTTTATACAAGTTGAAGATATGTACTTAGCACATATTACCTGATTTTACAGCAATTTAGCGCTGCATATGAGTGCAGGCTTGTGTGGTAAATTTATAGCAAATTTGTGGAAGATTTGTTTTACAGATAATGGTAGGAGGACAAACATTCCATTATAGAAAATGAGTCTGCAAAATCATGCTATTCTACAGAAACACTGCCTGGCAGAACACCCCAAATCCTATAATTTCCTCTTTATTTATTCATTTAAACATAAGAATTAGAAAAGCTTAACAGAAAGTGCTGAAATGAAATGCATTAAATGTATTATTTTGCTTTTAACCCTGCAAAAACAGCCCCTGAAGGGCAGCACAGGTTTTAGCACAGTTGCATACAGTGGAAGTCACTGATAACATCCTGCCAGATGAGATCAGACACAGGCTCTTAAAACATGATGCTGACTTGTGTAAGTCCAATCTGGCTGACAAAGCCACAGCCCTTAGATTGCAGAGTGACCCACAGATCACGGATGACTGAAAACAGCCTTTCTCTTAAGGACAGCTGGAGCAAATACCACTGAGGTCCGCTCCTGGAGCTCTCATCCTCTACCTACACATATGCAATAGCTTCAGGGATGGGAGCAGATGAGCAGCGTTTCAGGTACTGATATGCAGACAGATACCTAGGGAGAGTTTCCAAATCATCTAGTAGAAAAGTGTCTAAACCAGAAGAAAATCAGTCCACTTCCACACAGTCCTGCAGAACCTCTTTGAACATCATTAGGCTCCTCTAAAGGTCTGGCCGCAGAACCTTCTCCTCAAATAGTCTGTGAACAAATATATGAGATAATCAAAATGTTTTCTCACTTCTCTAACAATTATTTAATGAGCTTAACTTTGTACAAGCTATTTCTATATACCTGTATTCCTGAAGCTAACAGGACACACAAGCTGGTGGAAGAGTATTTAAAGTCTAAAACCAGATGAAGAACGGATGCTTCTTATCTTGTTTCTGCAGGCTTTATGTTGTTTCTACACGTTTGCAATCACGATAATGAAGAGTAATGGAGCTACAAAAAAGAAAGTCTTTTTAAAGGTGAGCAAATTCTGTTGACGCATTTTGACAGAAATTCCTACCCCATTTGGTTTAGATTGTGTTTATGCTGCTTTTTTTGGTTGTTTTCCTTTTGCTCCGTATAAGGATTGAGTTTACTGGAAGAATTACTTGCAGACACAGCAAAGTGAAGTGTATAATAGAGAACAACCACAGATGTTAATTTTGAATTTGCAAATATGAACATTTGGACTTTTATGCCCCTTCAGTCAGGGAATAAACACGTACCATATGACTTTTAGGTCTAGCTAAAATTGTGACTGCTGAGCACCACAAGGGGAAAAAAATGCTCAGTTCTCTCTTAGAGACAAAGAAATATTTGCAGAATTATTTAGGTGGAGTCTGTTTCTGAGCTCCTTTCTCCTCAATCTGAAAAGACATATGTGCACCAAGAGACTCACTGACTTAAAATAGGACTATACAGAGACAGAGGGTTGTGCTGGCAATTACAGCATATTCAAGACATACTAAAATAATGGAATTATTTTTATGGACTACAGAAGGCTTTGGATAAGACCTTAGTTGTTTAATTATTTTGTGGATTTAGTGAATATTTGAGCATTTTTGTTCAAGAATGAGCTTAGGGAATTGGGATATTAATAAACAAAAAGAGGTAGAATTTTTAGATAAATTACCTGCTATGAACTGTTTGCCAAAATTAGCAAAATCCCTAGATCTCTGTGGTTTCCCAGACATAATCACCGCCTGCCAACTTTATACGTCTGTTTTATTTTCAACCCTCAAAAGCAAAGACCACGTTTTTTACACCACCTGCTGCCTACTATTGAATATATTGTCACATCTTCCAAATGATACACTCTATGCTGCAATTCAAGTTTAAAGATTTTTAAGAGCTCAAACCTCAATTTAGGATCTGCATTACACTATATGCAGGACAGAAAAATCAAAGACAAGAAAGAGATTTTGAAAGAATATCCACCAAAATCCTTCATAAATAGTAACTCTCATTGCAATTGTGATACCACCTGAACTGAAATTAATTCTAGGTGAACCTGCTTAAGCAGGAGGGTTGGACTAGATGATCTCCAGAGGTCCCTTCCAACCCTTGCCACTCTGTGATTCTGTGATCCTGTAATACTATATGAAAGTAAGAGAAAAAGGTTCCTTACTTCAGATGCCTGCCATAGTATTCAACCTGCAAGCTATTATGTATAATCTATTATGTATAGATTAATTTTCAACCTTTCTGTGATTCGTGGGTTCCTAAGAAATTTTTAATGTACGAAAGTTAGGTTTAGAAAGTTCATCTTATGCAGACTACTGTGTAGCACACATTAAATTATTTCTCTCAGTCAACTTTGCAAGTGATTTAAAAGTAGTGGTAACTCCCTGCAGTCTGTGGATCACAGGCTGAAAGCCATTGATCCATAGGATAGCTGGCAATGATGGGTGAGGTTTTCAGGCTTGCTTCCCCTCATGTCTCTTACTGAAGTGGTTTGACATCGTGTGCTTCCAATTCTGCTAGCTGGGCACTGGGAATCTCTGCCCAATTGCCTCTAACCTCTCTATTGTACCATTATGAGCCTGACAATTTCTTTAAAGTGCTAGGAAAACGGGTTAGTTTGTAAACTTGGTGGGGTTTTCCTATGAATCCGAGTGGTAAATGTTATCCCAGTATATAAGGGAAGTGGCAGAGCTGGCAAACCACCACTACAGGTTACAGGGGGTAAATAAACGAAAAAGTGGGGGGGGGGGGGGGGGGAAGAAAACTTTTGCCTTCCGAAGGGAACTGGAGAATTTTTTTTTACTTTCTAGACCAAAGATCATCCCTTTAAATCCCAGCCTTGATCTATTATTGAATGGAGTTATTAAAAATTACAGGAAATATTCTTAAAATGATGGTATATAGTATGATGGACAAAATTACTCCATCATTAATTCAAAGCAGTAATAAAATAGATGACTGTTGAACATGTCAACAGCCTGTATTTTGGTAATAAAATCAATCTAATTTTTCCTCATTGAAAAATATTAGAAAATCCAAGTCACACAAATAATTTTCATTATAGTTCACTCAAAGGTCACAAAGATCCTTATTTAGTAATGCAGGTAAGACTCTACTTAGTTTCAGTGAGAATAGTAGAACTACATTTCTCTGTTATCTATAATAGAAAGAGAGGGTATGCTATCAGACCTGATAGCATCAGCAAAGCTGTAGAAAAATTCTAGAAAATAAAACATTGATCTCATTACCTTTGAAATATTTCTATTAATTTCAACAGAACC
Organism: Egretta garzetta; assembly: GCF_000687185.1. Lineage (NCBI taxonomy): Eukaryota > Metazoa > Chordata > Aves > Pelecaniformes > Ardeidae > Egretta > Egretta garzetta. Next base: position 2,039,263 of record NW_009259685.1, read on the forward strand.
TGGATCAGGTAATTTTTGAAGAGAATTATATTGACTAAGGTAGCAGTCTACTCCTCCACCTGCATGGCATTTCACCAAACAGCAGATTATGGTGCAAGACAGGGATCAGAAAGACAACCATTTCTTTTGAACAACCCAGAGCACAGCCTGTGCACCACAAACTCCACTGTCATTGGACTCAACAAAATATCTATGTGAACACAGACTACAGCAAAAAGCCTCAGCCAATGCTACATTTCACAGATTTTCTGCTTCTCTTAAAGCTTGCTGAGAAAGCTATGAGGGAAAAGACAAAACAAATGCATAGGAAAAGTACAGGTCAATACTCTCCTTACAATGGATTAAAAAAAAAAAAAAACCATGCAAAAAACCCATTTAAGAAATTAAATTCCTGAGCTGTGTATAAGGACATAATATTGTCTTTCTTGTTGCTTTTTTTTTTTTTCTGTGACAAATGGATAAAGACAAACAGTGACTTCCAGAAATACAATAGTCTTCTACATTTTCATGAATTATGATGCTTAAAGACTATAACTGTTCTTTCCACAGCCACAAGGGATAACAGCAAAACATCATTAAATGCCTTCTTCAAAGCCATTCTCTTGAAGAAAGAGGACAATTGCAACTACAACATACAAACCATCCATACTATGACAAATGAATTTATCTATAATACACCACCAAATACTCTTCCAATTATGTCCTCTAAGCTTCTTTTATGCCATTGTTGTGTTCAGAGAGGTTCAGATTTATTTAAGTGCTAAAGTTTTAAAACCTGGGATCAAGTACACATATTGCCAGTTCCCTTCCTGTAGAAGAGATTCTATTCCCACCACCACCCCCAGCCCCCATCACAAGCATTGTATGGCAATTCTTTCACTCCATTTACCACAGCATTTCTCCTGGAGAAACTGGCTGCGCATGGCTTGGATGGGTGTATGCTTTTCTGGCTAAAAGACTGGCTGGATGGCCAGGCCCAAAAAGTGGTGGTGAATGGAGTTGGCAGCCAGTCACAAGTTGTGTTCCCCAGGGCTCAGTACTGGGTCCAGTTCTGGTTAAATCTTTATCAATGATCTGTATGAGGGGATCAAGTGCATCCTCAGTAAGTTTGCAGACAACAAAGTTGGGGGGGGAGTGTTGATCTGCTTGAGGGTAGGAAGGCTCTACAGCGGGACCAATGGATTGAGGCCAATTGTATGAGGGTCAAGAAGGCCAAGTGCTGGGTCCTGCACTTGGATCACAAAAACACCATGCAATGCTACAGGCCTGGGGAAGAGTGGCTGGACAGGAGAAGGGAAGTGATCGTGCCCCCATACTCAGCCCTGGTGAGGCCGCACCATGAATCCTGTGTTCAGTCTTGGGCCTCTCACTACAAGAAAGACATTAAGGCGCTGGACCCTGCCCCTCTTGCTTTTCATTCTCTTCCCCCTGTAATTTCCTCTCTTCCTAGACTCCCCACCTCAAACCCTAAACGCTGATGCCATTAGCATCAAACTGGGCAGTGTGACTACCACGTTTCCCTCTACACTTGGGCAGTATGATTATGTTCTCTTTTGCTCCACTGGGGAAGCAATACTTTGAAGACATCAGATGACCACCACCAAAGAAGTAAAATCAGACTGACAGGAAGGTGCAGAAACACTGGTCACAGTCTAAGGTTCATAGAGGTTATGAGGAACAAAATCTCATTTGCTTTTGTTCAGCAATTGGTAGCCAAAAAAAGTTATATGGTCTCTTAGAGCTACACTAGAATCAAGACCAAATGCATGGCTCAGGGAAACTACCATGCTGACTTTAATGCTGAACAGCCAGAATGTAAAGAGATCGGTAGGTAGCACAATGGGCAGAAAAGTGTTTCTTATGTTATTATCAACACCTACACTCTTAAAAGCATCCTTCATTACCAATAACCAGGCAAAGTGCCATATTCACTACTGCCACCAAGAGGACCAAATCCGTGGCCCAGAATGTGACACAGATAGAGCCACAGAGTCACATTTCTTCAGGACTCTATATGGATTTTTATTAAAATAAAGGAAATAAGACCACCTGTAAAGATAGCCTATCTCAATTCCTCTTTTCAAAAAACTTAACTCTCTCTGTCTTCCGGGAGTAATATACCTTTCTTCTCCCTGAATCCAAAGGACGACAGATTTAAAATCTACCAAAAGAATCTGTAGGATTTTTATTGGCTGAGAAGACACCTTAATGGGAATACTGTAAAGAACCACAGCCAGATCTTTTTGATAAAGAATGCTGCCTACTTCTTTAGAGGATTTTTGTTCCTTCAAGGATGCACTGTACTTTTCAACTGGCAGAAGCTGTTGCAGGTGCCCAGGAGCAGCCAGTTTGCACATCTTGCAATGGCAGCAATCATCAGCAATAACATACACAATACCTTCTTCTTGGCACATAAACAACATTTCCCTCGGAGTTTTCTGACAGCTGATGTTGAACCTTATCAATCTGCCATGTATGTAGTCACAGAGAAAAAAAGCCAAAGCATTAGTCGGCGTAATCTGTATGATTAGCTTTGTTTCTCTGTGCTCACAGACTAGTAGGGAGTCAGAGGACTGACGTGGTTCCTCCTAGACATTATCCAAGAAAATTTTCTGATGAGTTTCCATAGAAATCAATACTAATTCTCTGTGACAAAAATAAATAACGGCATATTTTGGATCCTTCGTCCCTTCTCCATAAGCAATTCTGTATCTGTCCCTTCTAATGACCACTGTATTTGCATGTTACACCTGAAACTGACTTTAAGATCTGGGAGAATGAAGTCAGGATGATTACTGGGAACACTCAAATTTAACTCAAATAATTTCTGTAACGGTCCTCCCTTATAACCCTTCAAGCCATCCACTGTTTCACCTGATTGGCATTCTCCTCGTGTTCTTCAGTGCTCCCTTCTTATTCATTTTGTACTTGGTAAAAACCAAACAAGCGTTCTCTGTGTGACTAGCAGAGCTATCCTATTTTCTTTAAGGTTCCCAGAATTTAGAGTGACAAAAGTATATGCAGCTGCAGGATCTGCATGAGAGTTTGTCAGTCACTGTATTGGACTGAACATGAATCTTGGAGAGGCTTCTGAGCAACACTGGCATCAGCCAAGAGTTATAGAAAAATATGGCAGAAGAAGGAGCATTCTCTGCCTAAAACAAAGGAGAGAAGCCCCAGACAGCAAACAGAGTGTAAATAAGGGGGCTGAAGTGTCAGGGGGAAGCTTGGGTATATCAGAATTGTTTGCCAGTTCTCTAAAGGTGGTTTGCAACAGGAAAACTGAAAGAATAGAATATAAGATGCAAACCAAAATGCATTAGAATAATAAATAAAATTATAAAACCCCATAGACAGTTCTAGGCCATTTTCTTCTAATTTTGTTTGCCTTTTCAATTGCTTTCCATTTCAGTGGTAATGCTTAAAACTGCCCATCAGGCCAGGTACTTTATCAGTATTTTTAAGTGAGCTTATCCTTCAAATGTATTCATATTATCGCTTATAGTGTTCTAGGAATTTATCTCATATATTTGTAGCATTTTTAGTAGTAACCTTAATAGGTGACCATACATCAGCTTTTACTTCCATACTGCTACTTGATCTCTCAGTTTTATCATGAACCTGTTATGAAGGTCTACTTGCTTCAGTCACAAGGCAGCATAACTTTTTCTTCACAAGCTATACAAATTCTAATTTATTTCTCCATCTAGATCTATTCCATCCAAAGAAATAAAATGAAAAAGAATCCATCACTCTGAATACAAGTAGGTATAAAGCAGTCCTAAAAGTGTTATAACTACTGTAACAAGTGATGGTGGCAAAAGCTATTTTTAACAGCAGGTAACAATATTGGTGAGATTAAATTGAATTAACCTGGAAAACGTTGTTGGTATCTAACCAGCTGTCAACATAAGGCCCACCGATATTGCTAAGTGAATTCAGGTCAGCTGGATCTACCAGCTGCAGGGAGGCCTGATCAGTGTCAAATACCAGTTACTGAGCTCAAAATCCTTTTCTCAGAAATCCCATACAAATGCTCTGAGTCTCTTTGAAAATTATTGTAATATTAAAATACTAAGCAGTTTGGGTAGACTTTCTATTTTATGAAAGAGATAGAGAACCCTGACATAAAGTAGAAATATTAACTGAAATTTGCTAATAACAGAACAGAAAAAGCGTATTTTTTTGGCATTTTGTTTATTTACTATTATGTGACTTTAAAATAAACAGCTTTAGAGTGGAAAAAAACGTTTCTGAATAATTGAAATGGGATGTGTTGGAATGCTTTTTTGGAAGAAATCCAAATCCCTAAGAAATCTCCACCATATTTTACAAAGTACTTCAATTTTTACTTACCCTATATATTCCACAATATGATTACACTGAATTTTCTTATGCCATCTCTTAAGTAGTTCAGAGAAATTCCATTTGATTGTGTATTTTGCCATTACAAGTAATTCTGATGTCCTGCAAACTTCACACTTACCAGTTTACCAATAAAAAAATAGATTAAAAGAAATGTCTTCATTTTCCACCCACAAAACACAGTCAGGAAGAAGCAGGTGCACAGTACAAAGGTTCAAAATATAAGCAAAAAAGGCTATAGACAGTCCACAATGCTAAGTCAGGGTTTTCAGAGATCAGTACAGGTTTTTTAAGAGTCTTTAGCTAATCTTTCCAGATGTTGAACCTTAGCTTGATATGTATTAATTTTTGCCCATATACACTGGGCAGGTACATCAGTTGTAGCTCCAATATTTAGTGCAGGGAAATCTCCCTGTGGATATCTATAGTGGAAACTGAAGTGAAGCTTGCTTCAGGGAACTGAATTAAGAGGGATAGTAAATGGGAAAAGATGTGCAGCAGCATGACAAGATGGAGACATGGAGAAAAAGAAGGAATATGAATATACAGATGATGTTGCGAAGCATACCACTGACCTAAAAAATTATGTTAGATTTGCTGTCTTTGTTCATTACAATTCAATGGATAAATCAGAAATTCCATTTTTAAAAGTACAGCAAATAAGCAAACAATAAATCCAAGAGAGGTATTCATTGGGGAAACTTTTATGATATATCTTGGCCTAGTATTTTTCCTGTCCTGAAAAAAACAGAAAAGCAACAAATTTTAGTGATATCAAGAATATCCTCTTCCTCAGGCACATATTTAAGAAAGAGTAGGAATTCATCATGCAACCAGTATGCTTTCTAAGAATAAGGAAATCCTCTTTTTGTTGGACACCTCTGATAGCCTGTATCTGTCTCTGGAAGTGACATATCCATATCTTTGCTATTTCCTTCATATTGCCTGCAAATATTTTGCTACTTTCCTGTCCTAACTTTAGGGTCTGTGCCAAGTGCTTGTGTGGGGAGCTCCAGAGTGCTAAAAAGAATCCTATGCCCCATCTAATCAAATGCAATCTAGGCCCTAGAAATACTAATTGCTTTTCTTGATAGTATGTTAATTGCATACCAAATCATAGCGTTTTCAGTGAATGCATTTCTCCTCACTGTTGGAAGTCCCACTGCTCCTGGAATTTCCACTTTACTATTTATCAGCCAAAAAAATCAGTCTATGAGACTGCATATGTTGTTTCATTATAGATTTCTAAGGTACCATTGAAGGGAATGAATAGCTGAAAACCACAATTACTGCAGTGGCAATAACATTGTATATGACTTTTTAAAATTATCTAAATAGGTCCCATAAATGACAATAACCTTAGTATATTTAAACAATGTTTTTGGTTTAAAAAATGCCTTATTATCAAAGTTACTTTTGCAATTTTTAAAACCAGTTATCATGATTTTCTTGAGATGCTTCAACCACCACAGGAACAACAGGCTGTGGGCTCATTTATTGTTTATCAAGGCTCAGCAGTTCTACACCACTATTCAGAAAACACAGAAAAGTATCCCATGGCCCATCCCTGAAGAGACTAAAATATGAAGACAGAAGGAAACTGGCTTAGATTGCATAGGTTTAATTTGTTTAAAATTACATAGTGTAGGTGTTCCTTTGGAAACGTTTCACAGATTTGTGATGCTCTTTAACAAGTTTCCAAAAGATACCTGAGGAAACCATTTGAAATGATAAGCATTGACTGTGGGATATTTGGATTTATTCATTTTACTTCAAACAAAAGCAAAGAAAGTAGACCCTGCATTCTCAAAGGTACTTGAAGCTTTAACACTCCCATGCTGCCTAATCCTGTCACTGGTATATGAAAACGTACCTTGCCTTGATTAATATTCTATTAATCCATGACAAAGTACCCACATCACTCACATGCTTACTTTCTCGGCAAGTTCCTGAGATACGCCTCATTAACAGGATTACTTGTTTGATCTGAATGCTGTCATACTGTTCTGTTGACAGCTAGGGTGCCTAATGCTAGACTCTGCTGTGAATGGCCTTTCTTAGCACCAACCCCTTCACGTAATGCCTTTCGGAACCCTCTCATCTGGTGTATAGGAGTTGGTCCAAGGTCAAACAGTTTGTGATTAGCTGCGAACATAAATGTTGGCATCTTGTCTCAGTTATTATAAAATTAATTTAACTAACCTTTGATCTGCCTTCGAGATAAAAGAAACTTGAAAAAGTTTATGTTGAATGAACCTTTTTTTTTTTCCTTCACGGAATAAAAAAATATTTTCATCTCTGTTGACTTTTTTTTGCTTATAACTTCTGAAGGAATTTAGTGCTGCTCAGAGATAGCATTCTGACAGCCATGAGACCAAAATTCTCAACTAGTTACACATGAGAAACAGCACGGTCAACAGCAGCACCCATGTTTTTCTCATAAAGAGCAGCTCTTCCAAATAGAATCATATTTCCCATTCCATGAGGCTATTTGCTCTTTTTTCATCTTACCAAGAACTCAGTAAACTTTGAGGGTACAATGACTTTCTTAACTTGCCTATAGGGCAGGTGGATCAACACCCACACCAAAAGCCTTTTCTTTTTTTTATTTTTCAGCCTGCCTCTGAGTCTCCTTTAAAATTTAATTGCTTAATATTTGTTATATATTCAAACTGTTATATACTCAGAGCTGTATTTTTCAGGGAAGTGCGATTCTAGATGAAGGTTAGAAATGAATTCTCTAAAATGGAGGAAAACTCCCTCATTATCCACACACACACACACCCCCAGCATATATATATATTTGATATTTGAATCTGGGTGCAGTTTTAATTGTCAACATTTTCAGAGAATTGGTGCTTTGGGTGCATTCTTACCCAGTTGATTCTGGCATGCTGGCAATCTGTCTAGCCTTTTCTCAAACATCACCCGTGGTGGTGAACACAAGCAATCTATTCTACTGCTTCAGTATCTTTACCAGAAGAAAGTGCTTTTTAATATTTAATCTGAATACTCCTCGCAGCATTTAAGCCCATTATAACTGGTCTTGTCTACTGTAGGCATGGAGAATAGATTCCATCTTTCCTCTTTTCTGCAGTTTCTGTATCATATGTTTTAACCAAACTTCAGGAAAAAGGGGGAAATATCATTGATATTTACTGCTTTATAGTTCTGCTTAATTTAGATGGAGTATTTTAGGCTATAAGTAAGCATTACCTTATCCATATTTTATAAATAGTGACAAGTTGATTGAGAAAACTGGTATCCAAGCATAGTAGTTCCAGCTTTAATTGACATATTATACCAAAATGAGTTTTACTAATTCTGAGTCTATTTACTTATAGCAGTTTGCAGTTCAACATATAAAATATAACACCCCCCCTACTGCTCTTATCCATAATTGTCTTCACTTTTACTTTTATTAAAAAAATAATTATTTCCTTGACTAGGTGGGATAAGACCAGTAACAGACTGGTTTCCTGACTTAAGCTCATTGAACTCTGCAGAGGTGATACAGTCTAAACCAGCTGGGCCTGTGGTTGTAAGCCAAAGAAAGCAAAGTTCACTGTTGCATTGTGTAAGCATTCCTGACAGCTTGACAATACTTCCACTTCTTCTATCATGCATTAGACTCTATTGGACCAAAGTTGTAAGCAAATAAAGCACCTAACTTATCTATCTAAGAAAGGTCCATTTCTTATTCCATACTTCAAAGCAATGGTTGAAAACCTCCATCTGAATAAAATCTTTCCTGTAGTGAAGTGAATCCACACGTGGAAAACTGCTCTAATGGTATATAACACACTGTTAGTCAACACCTTGAAAACAAGTCTCACTGCATAATGTAAAACATAACTTTTATATGGCAAAGTTGTGACAGAATCTTACAAACCTGAATAAATACAATTTTTTACATACTCAAAATAGAAATTAACTGAGTGATCCAAGGTAACAGAAACTACTGTCTGAAACCAGGACCAACAGAGCTCTTGGCTACACTGAGGTCAATAGTAAAAATCTTCATGGTTTTGGCTAGGTCAAACTGGCTTGAGGTGGTTAATTATTCGGATTCAAGGTGAGATCTGACGGATCAGTAAGGCATGAACTATGTGAAATACGTATGCACAGAGACAGATGGTCAGTCACCAATTTGACTTTGATCCTAGAAAAGTGTTGCTGACAGTGTACGAGGATTTGTTCGTTATTAATAACCAGCTGGATACAGAGAAAGTTTCTCGTTTCTACCACACATTATATAGGTTAACCAACCTTGTAATAGCTATAGACACTTTCCTCTGCCAGAAAGAAAATTATCTTGGCCAGAGATCGTACCCACAGAGATCAGAAATGAATTGAATTTGACTTGCTTATGGTATCTCAGGTAACACTGCTGATGGTAGAAGTATAAAGAGGTTGCTAAGAAAGCCCACTGGATGTTATTATCAATAGGCTGTAAATCAAAATTCTGAGCAATTTCTTGTATTGAAAAAGACTGAATCCAGCAGAGCTAAAAATGTGCATTTCAGTGTATGCATAAAGAAAAAAATTACAGTAAAGCTTCTCCAATTTCAGTATTTCAGGTAAGATTTGTTCATATTGCTGCAGCATAAAAAAAATAATGGTAATATGTGTAGGATGGTTTAACAGATGGTTCTAGAGAAAGTGCATGGAAAATGAACTTTTCAGATTAAAGTTTGCTATTGTCTGTGAAACTGATAAAACATGTTTAACAAAAAAACTTTATGAAGAAATCTTTATAATGATTATATGGAGAGCCTAAACGTGATGTGGCAAGTTTATGTGATACCTGATATTTTGACCATGGCAGCATTTTAATATCATGGCTTAGGTAACAGACAGTTAATGAATGTGAGGAAGAAAAAAAAAAAAAGACCATCATAAATTTTGCCTATTGTCATATCAAGTGGTTTAGATTCCAGGCCTAGTAAAGCCACTGTGAAGTTTTACTTTATTCCCAACTAGATCAGGATCTGACGGTAGCCTCTATCTCACTTTAAATCAGATTGGGTCATTATTATTTTTTAAAAATACCGAGGAGTTACATTTCATAACCCAGAGTGACTGTTCTTTAAGAAAGAAAAAAATATGTTTAAAGCCAATTTTCATGAAATGGAAAGTGTAGCGTGAACTTTTTATTTGTAACACGTTTTCCTAATCTCACAATGGCAAGTAATTTAGTTTTCTATGAATAAACAAAAACTAGTCTGAATACTTACAACATTATTTGCTTCTTGTTATAAATGAGAAAAGAAATTATTTGCTTCTGCTTGTACAAGTCATTAAATGTTAGAGAGACATTTAATAGCAATCTGGATACTTCTATACTTCCTGCTTCCAAATTTCTTCAGGCTGAAGAACAACTGCTTAGCTACTCCTTCCATCATTGCTCTTCTAACTTTTACTCAGTAATTGCATCTGTGACGGCTCAGATTTGTTGTTGGGAGGACAGAAGTTGGCCATTGCATGTACAGCTTGCATATTCAGTATCTAAATCTGTGGTGCTTTCTTGTAAACCTTTGCAATGCTGAAGAGGTGATCATGGAGCATGGGTTAGCAATGTTCCAGAAAGCATGTTGTCTGCCTCATTAGTCTGCATCCTGCCAAGGCTATCTACGCATGTTCAGGATCATCTGCAAAGGAGACTAAGTAAGCCAAGTGTGGTATAACCAATAACAATTTTGAATAGATAAGTTCCATGAAATGCCCAATAAAAATAAATTTGCTTAAACTTCTCTTTTTCTTAAATTATGAATTAAACATATCCCTAAAAATAAATATTGGCAAAGTGTCAACCCAAGTGGAACCAACCTGAATTTCCACCCAAAAGCTGAAGCAAAATGCCAAAGAGCCTTGATCCAGAACACAAGCAGAGACTGTGAAGCAGAGGATTATTGGTCATTACAGAGTTGCATTATATTTATGAACAGAAAGGGCATTCCTATCTCAAGGCTCCGTATATAAATTTCTGTGTAATCACCATAAAGGCTAGCAGTGTTGCATTTTAGTAACTATAGGGACGTAACTGAACTGTAGCCTTCGGATGCTATGCTATGAGGATTTTAGGAGACGCTGTGCAGTAGAGCGCTACTCTCTTTAGGCACCACAATCTGGTATTTTTGTCCCAGAATCAGATTATACTAGAAATATAGTGAGGATTCATTCTTCTAAAATTTCCAGCCTAGATGGCTATGTCAAGGTGTTTAAACAGGTGAGTAAACCATCTCATTGCAAGGATCCTACCTGAATGAAACTACTCTCTGTACTACTGAAAACAACTTCTCCTTACTGGAAACACCCTCCAAAGTCAACACTTACTACTGTAACAAAAGCTATTAAAGGTAAATTTAAGAGGGGTTTTTTTTGCATGTGTTTTCTGTTTTCTAGTTGAAGGAAGCTTTATACATACTGTATTTCTTAATTCTTGTTTATTATTTTTCAGAAAAGAAAGTTTTTACTATATAATTTCAAAATGCAACATGCCACTGAACTTTACAGTACACTTACTTTCCTTTATACAAGACTGCTTAGATGGCTAAAATGAATTCCTGTACTCCTATGTGAATACTTTAATAATCTGTATACTGTGGTAGGGTTAATTTCTATTCCTTTCTTACATTTTGTCTTTATGCTTTCCTATAATTTTTATCATGAAAATATGAAGAACAGAATAAATTCCATTTTTAAGTTTAAATATGCCAATTTAAAATACTTTTTAAATAGATAAATTAATAATAATAATAAAAATCTTTATAACTTGCCGTTCACTTGTTAAATAACTTGCAGTTCAATACCACCACACTAGTAGTTCATGCATTCAGACTGTACTGAGCACCAGTTATAAAGCATCTGGTCTCAGTGTAGCTTCCTGTTTTCTCACAGTGATCTCCTTTTTATCTTTGCTTTCTTCTTCATTCTTATGAGGTGTGGGCATCTGAGAGGTCGCTGATATTTCTGAAGTGCCAGCACTGTCACTGCCTTCTTATTTCATAGACTTATCTCTGCTGAATCTCTCTTCCCTCCTTAAAGAGACCTATGTGTGTCCTGTGTTTTTACTTAACTGAAATTCCCACTTAGTCTGGCCTGTGACCTTTTGCAGTATAATGTTCCTGAGACAAAACTATTACCTCTAAGATATCTGCATCTCTAAGAAGGAGATTTTTTGGCACCTTATGCATATACTTCCAAAATCACTGCATAGCATTATTTAATTTTTTGACTGAAATTTCTTCCTGCTGTTTTTCCAAGTTCTGAAAATGTTTGAAAAAGTTTATTGGTCAAAGCTTACAAAGAAATCTTTCTTCCCAATTTTCTTATGGTTTCTCAAACCAGAAGAAAACCACATTTTCTTAAAATTTAACTATTTCAAAGACAATTTCATAAGACAATAACTGTTGTGAATGATCTTGCCTCTATATATTACTATGTCATCACACTCATGCACTTGCACCTTCTGCTTGAACCAAAGGCTACTTTTATACTTCAGATGTCACCTTATAGCTGGCAGACATTCAGGATAGGTGTTAAGGCATAGCTCCTTTCCAGCCATGGAACAGTGCATAACATGGGAACTTCATCCTGGATGGTGGTTCATGCCCCATAAGACAAAAGAAGTGCTCTAAGAAGTAACTACTAGGTAAAATAAAATTAGTACCTTCTCTTATTTGAGGACAGCTCTTCCAAGCTACCTAATTATTGAGGCGAGTGCATTATTTCAAATTTTGGAACTCTCCTGAAGGCTCAGTTATCTGCTTTTTGAAGAACAGATCTATATTTATCACTTTGGCAGTTCTTAGTGGCTGATTTAGCAAAGGGAGCCTCTGATGTTCTACTATTTCACTCAAAAGAACCTAATTCACCTATATTCTTCATATACATACATGCACAAACAAACAGATTTGCATACATGTGAAAGGAGTTTGGGTGCCTACAGTGAGGCTGCAGGTACCACTGAGATGTTGTTCAAGTTTTTTTACACATCTTTGCAAATTGGTTGAACCCATATGAGAATAATATGTTCAACAATTTGCATAGAGGATCTAGGATGGATTTTATATACTTCCTTGTAAGAGTTCTGTGATGCCCCAAATTATGCCTGATTCCAAGATGTAATAATTCTGAGTCGCTATGCTTCCCTCTACTGCTGTCAGCCCAGAACTATTCTTTTCTCTGGGTTGCCAAGCTCAGAACAAGTGTGCTTTCCCTTCTCAGTTTGTGCAAATCAGTTATCGTGCACAGCCCTCAATCTTAACTTTTAATAAAGGTCTTTCCAATTTTCTAGAGCCCAAGATTTTCATTTAGAGTAAATCTTTCGTTTATTTACCTCTTACTACCAACTTACTTAGACATCAGGCATTTTAGCCTGGAAAATAAATGTTTAAAATAAAAGCTAGAACAAGTGAAACTATTGGACCAGAGATTATAAAAAGTCTAGGGATATCTAATCAGTCCATTCATCACTGTCACACACATTTCCAGAAGCTACTCCAAAACTCCCAGCCTCCATGTACTCTCCTGGGAACTCTTCATTGTTTTCTGCCAGAGTGTCAGTAAAATACTCTATTCATATCATTTTGGATTAGGCTGAAACCGAGGGTGCTGAAGAAATGAGACCTGCAAGGACAGCATAGTAGTTCTACATCATCTATAGAACTGATTTGGAATTAAAAAGTATCACTTGATCTTTTTTTTTTTTTTTTTAAATATGTGTTCATAAAACACCACATCACAATTTTATATTTTCTCTTTCGGTATATTTGAAATAGTAATGCCCTCAGAAAGATGCAGAAAATCTAAGATACTGCTTTCTACTGGGCTCAGAATTTCTTTTCCTGTCTCATAGAAGTAGATTTTTAAGTAAGGTACTTAATTGTTCCAAGTTCTTTAATTACAACTTCCTTTGGCAAAATAGAGACATCATGAAAATCTATGTTTTTGAAAAGATTCAAGTTGGTGCAGTGTAGAAATATTTGCCGTGCAAGGTCACAAAGTATCATTCTAACATTTATTTATTTTAGCATTGTTTCTTGGAACTTCATAGTTTCTAATGTTTCTGTACAAACACAGATGACAAACACAGTCCTATTCAGATTTTCACTCTGCATTTTAGAACACAACTGAATGTGGTTTTTAATCTAGGTTTTAGTGTATCTTAACTTCAATTAATGTTTAGGTGCCACCATCTACTATATTCAAAAACGTTCTAAAAAGTTTTAAAAATGTCACTGTTACAGTCAAAATTTTCAGTATCATGTACTCACTTGACTCAGCAAATCAGGATAGTCAAAACCACATCCACTTGACTTTTAATAAACTGTTCTTCTTGTAAAATTATTCATTACACATTAAGAGCATATCATGTTTCGCTGAATCAGTACAGTGGTCACTGCATCCTCTAATGTTTTTCATACCTTACGTCACACTACAATTTATTTTTCTATTTTTTCACTTTTCGCTAGGATTGTTATCAAATGCATGTTTCAATGTGTAGTGGCTGTGCACTAACTGTTCCCTTCACTTCCCTATTCCAGTTTAAATATAGGTTGTATGGTTCAAGTGGCCATAACTATACATTTTGCTTTCCATGTGGTATATTACCCCTATAGTCACAATGGTATGGTTCTGATTTTAATTTGTGTAACCTTAGACATTTACAGCAAAATGGGCCCAATTTTCATAACGTCTAGGCATGCAACATTGGCTTTGCAAATGATCTCTGAACTAAGAATTCCCATACTGACAGCTACTTTCCCCAATAGTCTTCTTAATGTTCCAGTTTAAAAATTGCACCTCATTTCTAGCAGTCGTTTCTTTTCCCATCAGTTACTTTTAGTGCAAAGGAGACCAAACTTGCAACATACTAGGCAGTAGACAAGCGCCTAAGTGCTGATCCATAAACAATCTGGATTTAATGTTTGTTCACATAACCATAATCTCTTTCCCAGTGGGCATAACTTTAATTTTCTTTAATAATTAATGAAGAAACTGACTTAAGAAAAATAAAATAAAACCTTCAAGGATCATTCAGCTGAGTCAACTCCTAGATCTACATCCCCAAAATTATAATTCATCACTTTCTAAAAAGTAGAGTTTTGTGCATAAATAACAGCTAATAGTTCCTTCTATTTTCCAATTTAAAACAGAACATAATTTACACTGTAGAATTATATGTATATTAATTTGGTTATCTTCCTGCAGGTGTGCATTCACTAAGTACTATCTAATGTCTACAGCAAACAAGGTAGAGGAATGACAGATTGTTGTCTCATTTCTTATATCACTAAAATAATCTCCAAGCATTATTTATTATATATGCTGAAAGAAACAAAAATCTTATGAAACAGCAGTTTGAAAGTACGAGATTAAAATTCTACCATAAAACATTCACGTGTGTGGGGCAACTTAAGGTTATCCAGGCAAATTAATTCTTGATTTTATTTTTAATCCCATTTCCTCATTTTATGCATTTGATTTGTCAGAATTAATGCGTCTTTATGTAGCTTTTCTTTGTACAATGTCCTAAGTCTATATGTTTTTTCTTTTAAGGAATATGGAGTAAACAATTGCCAACACTGTGTATAATGACGACTCAGCAGGGCTGTATAACAACCAACCTGAGTACCTCAGCACCGTGTGACAGATAATGGCCATGGGTTTCCATCCTCGGTGCGTGCCAACAGGGAGATGATGCACGCGTTTTTGGAATCAGTTTCAGGGGTAGTTTGATAACAACAGAGAGGGACGGCAATGGCAACACAGCAAGTGCCCCAAGTGCCCTTCGCTGAGACATGCTGACTGAAGATGCAGTACGTAATTAGAGAACATAGCTGCTTAAATCTTTCAAAGTCTGCAGGGAAAAATAAAGATTTTTCTTTTATTTTGAAAAATGAGATTTTTCAAAGTCTTATAGCCTAGCTGAATTGGGGCAAACTTCAATGCCAGTTGAAGACATTTCACTTACTTGATTGCTCTACTCCCTCTTTGACATATTTCAAACCCCTATTTCACAGGATGGGAGGTTGTCAAGAGACCTAGGGAGCCAAAATCATTAGATTTCTCTTTCATATTGGCAAGACAACACTTTTCTCTAACCTTCTTGAGTGAAACAGTGAAATCATATTCACAGATATTTTTAAAACTATTCAGCTTGAAACAAATATGCAGCCAGAAAAAATATAAATATTTTAAACCTAACAAAGTATTAAGCAAACTGAGAATGGGATCTTATAATTGGAAATTTCAGCTACTTTTCTACATTTTCTCACTAACTGATGTCCCCTGTAACATTTTTCATTACAGGACACTCTCCTGAATTGCTCTAAAAAATGTCATACTTTTAAATACCCAAATCCACATCCAGCTGGGGAAGCCCTATGGTTAGTATCCTAGAGAAGAAAATCACCAGGCATTGCTGCAATAATAGTATTTCACATTTCTTTAGGAATTCACACAGAAGACCTCAAAGAATTTTACAGTTCATATAGCTACAATCTAGAAATGGATTGAATGCATGCTCATAGAATCACAGAATCATAGAATCACTTAGCTTGGAAAAGACCTTTGAGATCATTGAGTCCCACCTTTAACCTAACCCTGCCATCCCACCACTAAACCATGTCCCTAAGCACCTCATCTATCCTTCTTTTAAATACCTCCAGGGATGAGGACTCTACCACAAACTACTTACAAACAGAAAAGCCGTATTATGTATAGCAGCAGCTCGCAGCCTGGGGTATTGACATTGCCGGGAATCCCACTGTGGCTCCCAGTCAGAGTGATGACCTGGATAATCTACCCTACACATTTATCTAGATAATGGCATGGTCTCCCTTTCTCAGACCAGAAGACTACAGTGCTTTGCCATGTAATAGCCTTTAAATAGAGCAGCCCTTGAGAAAACATTAAGAATCTTTTCAAAACAGAATATGGCTGAAATCCCACTACCTCTGTATTTGAACTGTAGAAGAAATATTCTCATTTGCTCCCCTTTAATTTTGCTTTGTAGATTACCTGGGTGATTCATGCACAAATTCCCAGAAAAAAAATTGAGGACAAATTCTTCAATTTTTTTCCAAACAACCACAGTGTGCCCTCCAATATATAATAGAAGGTGGAAAAATTCAGTTGCCAACAGAAAACCAGTACAGATGGAGGACCTGAGCCTGCTTCCACAAAATTAGCTTTATATGAACAGAATCTTGTCTTAGCACATTGAATATATTGATCAGCAGCATACAAAGCACAGTCTTTTCTATGTCTTTCCCTCCATTTTTACTTCTTTTACATCTAGAAGAAAAATCAAGATTAAAAAAGGTAGGGATGGGTGTGTTAAGGACAGGTGCAAGATGTCCACTCTAACAAGTATTATATATCTGGAAAGAGATGTTGAAATTAAAAAAATGAACAGATGTTCAGCGTACAATTATTATATTTATAGATTTTATAAAAATCATGGGGGGTAGGAGAAGTGTTTTCTCTGCTGAGTAAATAAGAAAAACTCAGCAAGCTACAAAACTGTCCACAAATTAAAAGGAAGGTAAGAAAGTCCCTTAAAAGAGTGATTTGCTTAATAGTACCAGGTGCTTGAAGCACACACTGAGCAAAAATCTTCCTTCCCACTTGTCCTGGTTTTGGCTGGGATAGAGTTAATTTTCTTCATAGTAGCTAGCATAGTGCTGTGTTTTGGATTTAGTACCAGAAGAATGTTGATAACACACTGATGTTTTCAGCTGTTGCCAAGTAGTGCTCAGACTACTCAAGGACTTTTTGAGCTTCTCCTGCTTGCCCAGGTGCATAACAAGCTGGGAGTACAGCACAGCTAGCACAGCTAACCCAAACTGACCAAAGAGCTATTCCATACCATATAACGTCATGCGTGGGGGGGGGCGGTTAGTTCGGTCGGTCGGTCGCGGGGAGACTGCTCG
>NW_009259685.1:2056784-2080761 GCF_000687185.1 Egretta garzetta
GGGGGGGAGTGAGCGAGCGGCTGCGTGGTGCTGAGTTGCCAGCCGGGTTAAACCACGACACCACTGCATAACCTATTCAAAGATTTAGGATGGACTCTTCTAGATTTAAGAGTAACTCTTCATCTTAATGTCAAAGCATTCTTACCCTCACAACATTTCTTCAAAATGTTAAATATTTTTTGAAAGATGGGAAACTAAGAAGGTCAAATAAGTACACAAGGAGTCTATATTCAGTGATAGATCCTGTGTATTATGCACCTACAAGAAAAAGGAAGCATATACAGACATAGTTAAACTATGTGGCATCCTATGTCTATAAAACCAGCCTGTCTTGTGTGCTCCTAGATAAATCACGAGGAGGAAAAACACCCAGCTTGTAATAATTATAGATGGAGGAAGATTTAATTTGTAGTACAGTGAACACACTAAGCTTGAAGTGCCTACAGTGTTTTTGACATTTTCAGAAGGAAAATAACTCAGACATGAATAAAACATCTCCACAACACGTGGATACTAAAGAAAAGCAAAGCACTGCTAAAAACAATTGAGTGTGCTAAGATTATTGGGTTAAAAAAAATAAATAAGAAATAACAACAATGAAAGACAAAAAAACCCAAGGTTAAAAGAATCACATTCACTGCAAGGCTACAATAATTACCAGCTCAACAGTTTGCCTACTGTCAAAGACCCTGTTTCAAAGCTGACCATACAGGCGACCAGAACAGGGTCCTGGGTATGAAAATAAAATGAAGAGTAACTGGCTTGAATGATTTTGTTTGCATTCCTCAAGCTACAAAGCAACTTACTAGTCAAAAGCCATCCTGGAAGCATACTTAATATACATACACATTTATATATAATTTATATTAAAATAACACACCAAGAGAGATGAGAACCTAGCTTTTGAACGATAACCATAGACAGACTGCATAAAACAATGCTTTTCTTCCCTAACACTAGGACACTCAACATTCACAAAATTTACCAAGTAAAACTCTGAATGGATTAAATTTCTTGGACTTCTGCTTCCAAGTAGTTCCCTGCCAGTTTCCACATATTCTAGAACTGCTGTCTCACAGGTGCTGGCCCTTTTCTTTCCTTTCTCATCATCTTTCACAAGCCTTCCAGCTCCTGAGGTGAGCCTCTCCCATCATTCTGCCAATGCGCGAATAGGAGTTATGCCCCAGCCCTTGGTAAATGAGCTGCTACACATTGAGTTCTGCTGGCAGCCGCCGCCACTGTATGCTGAGCTCTGAAGAGAAACGCTTCAGCATCAGGTCCTCCTGAGGATGAAGGGGATGTCAAGTAGGGCAGCCTACCTTGGCCAATTTAGGAAAGGAATAAATGCAGGCTAGGACAAAGTGCAAACAGACATGGGAAAAAAATTGCAGAATAAGTAAATTCTACACTACTGAGCTATATTTTGGGTAAACATGGATGGGGGCAGTAGTCATTTTAATCACATTTAGTGTAGAAGTTAGCAGACAGGTTAGGAAAGGGGCGGGGGGGTTTGTTCATTTGCTTTTTATCTTGTTGTGGTGGCTTTTTACTGAGCTCAGGCTGTACGAAGAAAACACGGCACTCCAAATTGAACACAGAACTTTTTTTCTGAGTGTCATCTAAAAGGTAAAACCAACAAACATTCTCTACAGATTACATTAGATGGTACACAGGTGCTTATGAAATACTGTAAACACATTTTATAGTACCGTGACAACTTATCCGTTCCAAAACACTGTTGTGGTTTAAGGCAGAAATATCAGCCCAGAACGTATAAAACACAATTTAGCATTTTACACCATTATCCTACATAAGTAAATTCTGAAAATACTTTCTTTTTCATAAAACACATTTTTTCTTGTTCCAGTTTTTCTCCTTTGTATTTCAATAAAGGACAGAACTAGTGTTAAACACTAAACCATCTCTCATCTCTTCCAATTTTTGCACATGCAAAAGCTCACCTCTTATAACCTTGTGCTATGAAATGTATTGGCTTTGAAGCAGCCATTAGTTTTATAGAAGTCTGGGGATGATCTCTGTGTGCATTTTCTTGGGCCAAGATCTAGTATTTAGTAGATGTACCAGAGCTAAACCCTGCCAGCACATGAAAAGAAAACATATACGTGATAATCATTGGCTTTAAGGTAGGCTACAACTTCATCATCGATAAGTGGTAACTGAGGTAAATTGGATCCAGTGGACTTATTTACAGCAGTGACATCTTAAAAGAGTCAAGGAAATTAAATTCTCTCTGTTCAGTTAGGAACTATGGTGAGTAAATCAGGAGCTCCAGGTTCATAGGGATTTTGTAGATCCCAGTTCATCTCATGGACCTGAAAATTTGCCAATTCATTCCGAATGCATTTTCTCCTGTTCATTCATAATTGTTATCTGCATCCCTGCTGGGTTTCCTGTGTATGTTCTTGATAAAGCCATTAGACTCAAAATCCATGTCTATTTACAAAAATTTTTCTAAAGAAATTTTTTCCTATTTAAATAAGACAAATGTTGGGTGCCTATCCACCATTATATGAACACTGTGATCTGCCCCTATCACAAAACTGCTGCAACAAATCACTGAAAATCCCACCAGTGGGTTCAGATGTAACCCAGTTGCTCTACATACTGGTCTCTTGTAGTCCTGTAAGCAAGACGACTCCCAAGCCACAACAGAGAATCTCAATAAGAAATAAAGAGTGGTGGTTTGGAAGGAATTACTTTGTCTTGAAGATCTAAGTGAGGGGAAAATAAACTTGTTAATTGCAGCTGACCAAGTCCAATTTTGCAAAGGAGTAGCTGTTCCTGTTTTAAAGGTTGTCACGAACTTCATGGCCAAATGCTATGAAGTCTTTGAGCATTTAAAAAAGGCAGTGCACCTGCTAGCTAGACAAAAAATTGTTGTCTCTTCTGATCAGACTTGCACCATCTCAAAAAACTCTGTTATGAGGATGACATGAAACAAAATAACACCCAGTCTCTGGTACGTATATATGCACCCAAGCGTTTCTATTAAAATACCCAGAGCTCCTGGATGGCTGTCACCATGCCTGTTCCTTGCCTTCTGTGCTCAACAACCACATACCAAATCAATAGTGAACGACCATATCATGGTGGCTATGGTTAAGTCCTGATCTGTGAAACATTTTCAGCCCTTAAGTTTTTGGGTACTCTAAAGGAGCTCTTACTCATTTGGAGCTATTCCACAGAAAGGATATACAAGAAATGCATGGTAACTTGCCTGTGAACGAATCAGTGCACCCTTGCTGTGGTCTGTCCTCGAAGGGATGTCATCACTCACCTACTAGCTAACACACAGGTATTTCAGCTCCTCTGAACAAAGTCTACAACATGGTCATTGTCATCATCGGGAAGGAATGGAGAGGGGCAACCTGAATTTAATTGTAATTAGGCCACATGTTGGAGAGGAGTAATAGGTCTCTGAATAGTTTTGGGGATGAAGCTGTTTCCAAGGATAGGAACATACCCTGAAAAACTGGGAAAGCAAATCAAAATCAGATTCCTGGATAACTCAAGATTAATCCAAACATGGAAACTATTGCTATTGACTTTGTCTTGTACACTGTTTGTGCATTTTCTTTTGGTATATAAAATTTTGTCTCATCTTGTAGAAGATGACACAATGCCGTAGACCCATTACCTTCAGGTGGGCTGAGGTACACGCTTTGGCAGTCCCTTTCACTGACATCTGCAGAGCTCTGACAGCTCTGCCATTGCAAAGGCTGCAGCTGGGATGCTCTTCTTAGAAGCACAAGCCTCTGCAGAACTCAAAATGGAAGATGGAGACTGACTATGATTTATTCTATCTGCTTATTCTTGCAAGTGTTATGTAAAGACAGAGGGCTTTTTTTTTTTTCCCTTAACAATAATCATTGGAATTATAGAAACTACTGATTTCACTTTTATTGTTATTATATCTTCAATGACAGTTGCCATAAGAACTAAACGACATAATATTGAACATTTTTTAAGTGTTAAATGAGCTCAATTTATTATGGAGCCCTGTAGATTTATCTGTATAAACTTCCTAGGGACGTGTAACTCATAATCTCGCTGGGTCTATGATCACTTAACATCTGCTGTTTTCTTATTATCCTCTAGAGTGCCAGCCTATGTACCTAACAATATGTTTATAGTTTCATGTACTCCAGATTAAGAAAATTCCCAGGTTTATTTCAGTCACATGTAGACACACAAAATACCTGTAAGCACTTCTATATCAGTGAAAGTTATCACTGTTTTCCCAGTTTAAAAAATGGGATAGTAATTTCTTTCTGTTTCAAAAACCTGAAGAAAAACAGAGGCCGCAAATCATATGACCTGACATTAACCAAATAGACAAGCATCCATGTATGCAGCAAGATGAGTATTTTTGCTTTTAGAAAAAGGCTGTTACCATCAGTAACTCTGGATGGTAAATTCCTTCCATTTTCCACTAACGGTCCGGAAAGCACGTTTATAAAATAACCATTGATGCAACTTTCCATGAGACCAGTGTGCAAGAATTAATGTGCCAGCAAAAACCAGATGCCTTTATACAAAGCTAGCAGGGTTGCCCATGGTGGCATAGTCCGCCCCAGCAGGGAAGAGATCAGAGCTGGGACCTGGCTGCTGTGGGGGGCCTTCCATTTTCCACTAACGGTCCGGAAAGCACGTTTATAAAATAACCATTGATGCAACTTTCCATGAGACCAGTGTGCAAGAATTAATGTGCCAGCAAAAACCAGATGCCTTTATACAAAGCTAGCAGGGTTGCCCATGGTGGCATAGTCCGCCCCAGCAGGGAAGAGATCAGAGCTGGGACCTGGCT
Organism: Egretta garzetta; assembly: GCF_000687185.1. NCBI lineage: Eukaryota > Metazoa > Chordata > Aves > Pelecaniformes > Ardeidae > Egretta > Egretta garzetta. Next base: position 2,061,613 of record NW_009259685.1, read on the forward strand.
GCTGTGGGGGGCTAAGCGGCTGCCACGTTACATCAGGAAAGTCTCTGATCTGGAAACCTCTCTTTTTGACTCCCACTGCTTTCTGGTGTCTCGACCATAAGCCAAAGTAGGCATGTCTGCTTCCTGCAACTGTTGTTCTCTGTCTAAGCACGCTGTAATTCTCAAGCTGTACAAAATGGTAGGAGAATATTTTTATTTGGTTTTTATCAAAGGAAAAGGTTTCCTGGTGCAGGGATAGCCATTCTACTAATTCAGTATAAGCAGGGTAAGATTTCTGAGTAAAATAACAGGAGCCTGTTCTCACATGAAGATCTAGTTTAAAAAAAAATCGATTGTTTAATTTTATTTTTTACCTTGAAATAAAAGCATGTCAACATTTTAATTAAAAAAAAAAAAAGAAAAGAAAAAGAATCCTATTCACTAAGGAAATTTGTTCTCAAACTTAGAGAAAATCACAATACTGGACAATGCTATGTAATTGTTAGTCACTGTAATATCCAGAGATACTATAACTGTAACGTAATAGAATTTATCAGCATATACCTATTGTACCATCAGTTTGAAAGCTCCAAACCTACGTACATATAAATTATTCTAATGAGTGGTAAGTCAACAGGGAACATCTGGTCTAGCTGGTGAACCTACTAATGTCATCCACCTGTCACTATCTAGGTCATTACATAGCTGTAATTGTGAATTGCTGTTAATATTTTTGGCACATATACAAAGCCCCAAGTTGCACTAACAGATTGAACTGAGGTCCAAGATTAATATACCCTTTTTTTTTTTGTTATCCAATATGCATATTTACAATACTCATTAAGGCCGCCAAGAAAATACCAAGGAAATTTCCTTCAGCATGATTTTGCAGTCTTCTTTTCAGTTAGAGGCATTTTAGAAGAAATTGCACTATATTTGCCGCAAATAAGAAGACAAGTGTGGGAAGGTAGTTGTCATAAAGTATTGGTTCAGAGATTGTTTTAGAGCACTAGTTTTCACATTGTGTCTTCCTGTGTGTCTATTTATCCCTCTCTACTTCCTCTGTACCAGGCAGCCTAAAAACTTGCTAAAACAGCCACTTTTAGCAGTATTGTCAAGAGCGAGAACTTAATGTGAACTTTTATATGAAATATTCAGATAAACCAGAAATAGTCTAGCTAAGATTTCACTGCTTATAGCAAAGTATACAGTCATTAAGAAGGTAAGGGCCAACCCACCTTGAGCCTCTGTAAAAGAACATTACAATTTAGGTCATTTATGTCAAATGCACCTCAGAAAATTAAAGGTCTCTTGCTCAAATGATGCACATCACACTTTTAAAAGGTGAAAGCCCTGATATCTTACAGTATACTTTTCAGCACTACGGCAAAAACACTTAACATTTCTACATATACAGGCTACTGTTATTTCTGAGGTGATGGGTAACATATCAAGGTAAACTTATTAACATGTTATAGTTGGAACGTTGGCCTGAAAACTGAAACACCTCAGCTCTTTTTTTTGATGTATAGTGATTATTTATCACCAATATTTAAATGATCTTCAGTATTCAAAAGGCTTTGTTCCCCATTTATAAATGAAAGACACCATACATTATCAACAGTAGGGTTTCACCTGGTATAACCATTGCTTGTGATACTTAATCCACCAAAGAAAGGTTCAAGCATAATCCAGAGAAAACTAATCCAAAGGTTTTACTATATCATGCTGTAAGTTATCCATAGGAAGTATTTTAAATAACTTCCTATCTAGTTCTAAAGGCTACACAATGAATTCTTGGTCTGTGTAGAAGGTAAGGCAAGGCAGACACAGGCATACAATAGTTTCTTCTTCTTGTGTCCTTTTTCTTTCAAAGACAAAACTCAGTAACTCCCAAGTTTCTTCATCTTCCAAATTTCCAGCTGAGCAGCCATTCTCTTTCATCCACTGATAATAAAATACTTATGATCTAGGCAGAGAAGTGAAAAATTATCAAAGTAGAAGATTTTGTTCACAGACAAGCTAAAAAAAAAAATTTAGCTACCCTAGCTTAATGAAAGGAGAATTAAGCTGTTCTGTACTGTCAGATCCCAGGAGCTTAGTGGGAGCAATAGAGGGGGTTATAAAGAAAATACTAAAAAAGGATAAGTAGGGGGAACTTGGTGACTGTAATTGGACTCCAAGACATTTCAGTCTAATACTTCTCCTAAAACTTAAACTTGGAGCAGGAGATATTGCATGAACTAGTACCTAAACATCTCCTACCGAATCGCAGTTGTAACCTCCCAGAACAATGGGCGTCTTTCACTGCCAGGCAAGTGCCCAAACTCCTAACTATTGACTTCTCTTTGGTGACAAATCTCTCTCTTCCTGTCTCACCCCTTTAGGATGCCATACACAAACCTTCAAGGAGCTTTGGGGCAATCCCAATTTTAGGATGAGACTGGTTTTAATAAAAATTAAAACATAGGCTCTTTCAACAGTAAGTTACTATCACTATTCATAGACACATTGTGCATTAAATTGTATCTACATTAATAAATTGACATAAAAGGAGATGATCTCTTACTGAAGAAGGTAAATCCTGAAGCCTATATATCTGTAGTATCTACGTTTCTATTTTGGGATAGCTTTAGTCTTGTGTCCTGATTGAAATTGTTCCCAACACTGTCCAAAGGCCAAATTGTTTCAGACCTTTATGTCTCCTTTAGGCAGATGTAGCACATTTAAAGCACATCTGGTGATAGGCTTCTAAGTTTAGTTTCCTCCCAAAGGAATCCATCTAGCATGAACCAAAAGACCTCTTCAAATCAAATCAACAAGATTCATGAAGCCAGGTTGATCAGGGGCTTCATGCCAGAACTGCAGCACTGCTTAGAGTTGCAACACCAGGTTGACACTACCTTAGGGTTCATCTGCATTTTGGGCTTAGTCTGGATCAGGAATGAGTGTCGCAGCTACCCCCTCTTACTTGGTTTGCATGTTGAAATGATCTCAAGGCACCTGAACTAGATTGCTTGCATATGAAACTAGATTAGAAATTGCTGTCCAACTGCATGTGGACATTTAATCCATAGGATGAGATTGAAGCTACTGAGAAATAAAAATAAATCCCTCAAACACCTACAGTATGAATATCAGCTTCTCAGCACCACTGCTTTGTTCTAGAGCTCTGTTCCTACCTGTCTAAACTACTTTGTCAATATAGCCATAGCTTCAAAGTGTTAAAATTTCACCTCAGATTTGTTCAGTTCTGGATTGCATTTTGGATTATCAAAGCTTCAAAATGGATTTTCCTTTTTTCCACCCTTAATATTTCTTCCTCATGAAAGTTATTTTGTGTACCTTAGCAGTAATCTGAAAACTGGTGAGTATTTCTTATCACTCCAATGTCTTTTATTAGTGTTCATACAAATTCTTTAGTTTTTAATAATTTCTAACTACAAGCTCTTTGTTAAGGTAAAACATTGAAACGTAAGTGAGATATGATATCTCATTTTAATTAAAAATGAATTAATTACACATTTCTTTTTAAAAAGATAAAATTAAACACAGGCTAAAGGTATGCTTAATTAAGAGTGTACAAGCTGGTAGACTTTACCTTCTTCCTTCATGTCACAGTACTCTTAAATTTCTTAAGTTTACAGGACAGTGGCAGAAACAAAATATTGCCCAATAGATAGAAAGTTACTGTCCTAAGACAATGATATATAACACCTATTGGTATGTTCAAGTTGGTTTTGAAATTATCTACTTTCATTAACAAAACTGACTCTTAATCAAGATTTGGCATATAAGTAGAGGAGGTCATACGAAAAAATATAAAAACCCACAAGCTCTATTTTGTTGACATTTTTAAAGGGCCACTTTCAATTTGAAATTACTTTTCTGCATGGAACACCTACTAAATTTATACTATAACTACAGTGAATTAACATTCCTTCCTGTCATGGTTTAACTCCAGCTCCAACCAAGCCCCACGCAGCTGCTCACTCATCCTCCCCCCACAGTGGAATGGGATAGAGAATTGGAAGAGCAAAAGCAAGAAAACTCGTGGGTTTTCTTGAGATAAAGACAGTTTAATAATTGAAATAAAATATAATAATAATAAATAACAACAACAACAGCAACAAATTGTAATGAAAAGGAAAACAATAAGAAAGAGAAACAAAACCCAGGAAGAAACAAGTGATGCAACCACTCACCACCCTGCCAGTCCTGGAGCAGTGATCGCTGCCCCCCGGCCAACTCCCCCAGTTTCTATGCTGAGCATGACGTCATACAGTATAGAATAGCCCTGGGGCCAGTTGGGGTCAGCTGTCCTGGCTGTGCCCCCTCCCAGCTTCTCATGCCCCTGGCAGAGCATGGGAAACTGACTGGTGTCAGCACTGCCCAGCAACAACTAAACCATCAGTGTGTTATCAACATTCTTCTCATCCTAAATCCAAACCACAGCACTGTGCCAGCTACTAGGAAGAAAATTAACTCTGTCCTAGCTGAAACAGGGACATCCAGTCTTTCCAAGAATTTAACGAACCAGTGTGGAACCGAGTAGAGCTACAGGCATAATTTATTTTTTAATTAATTGGTCAAACCACAATTGAAAACCAAATAATATTTTTAGAATTTTTTGGTGGAGGGAGGTGGTTTAACCTTTCCTTTATTAAATATAAATTATTTTAAAGAAAAACCTAATTTCAAAATTTAAGAACTTCTCACTTCAAAACTTTTGAGTCAAGATTTTTCAACCTTTTCTAGTTTCCCCTTTGCTCTTCTTCAACGTGACAAGTTCAACACATTTTTGCTTCAATGCTTCAGTTGGTCTAAACATGTTAAAATAATTTTTCCATTTGAAATTGTCCTAGTTCTTAACCGAGCAACTTCAGCTCTCTGCTAGCTTTTCACAAGATTGACTTTAATAAGGCACTGCAGTATGTGCCAATTGCATATCAAATAAATAGTTCTACTGGTTTCAGGGTGAATCTTCACAAAGACACAGAAACATTGCTGAAGCATGGCCATGTATAAATACAAGCCCTAAGTAAATATATTGATTTTAAAGTAAGTGCTTTAATTCCTCCCAATGTGACTATGTCATCAGTACATACTTGTTCCCCAGAAATGTTTGTCATTTCTAATCCTAACTATAGTACGTTAATGGACTTCTGCAGTATGACTAATGAGTGCCAAAAGAACAAACCCGTGATGGTCAAAATAAATTCCTCCAACATTTTTTTCCTATATTTTTACATGGCAGAGAATTTGTAGGATCAAACCATATGAGATCTTCCCAGATAACTATATGGAAGTAGGTCTGGAAGGAACCTACATATCACCTTCTCTATGCTTAAATTTTACTTTTGAATTATTCTTTGCATGTGGGGAAAATCAGTTTGAATAAATAAAATGCATTGTGCATAGGTCATTCCTTTTGAGAGTCTTAGTGTGTTTGAATCATCACACTTCAGTAATTAGAGGTGTACAATTTTTAGCATTGATTATTGTTTCAATATAGCAGCACATATTGATTCTTCAATGCGGTTTTCAGGTTTTGAGCCAGCCATGCATTTTTTTACTTTAAGTGTAGGCTCAGAGTCATAGACCCCCAATTTCCTGAGTTCAGAGCCTAATCACCCTTCTGTCACTGAGGCTGGCACTTTGCAAAGGAAGGCCATTCCAGAAGTCTAATTTAGCATCTTGTTCTAAGTATCAGATTCAGTGGGAAGATCCTACAACCTGGCCAACAGATTTATGCACTATACAAGCAGGGGGTTTGGTGGAGAGAGCTTTCTAAGTGCGCTGAAGGACTTCGGTTGTCTAGAATTTAAAGTGAATTTTTAATTTTTTTCTTTTCTCTGAAGCATAAATGTCATAAACTGTGTTTCCACACAGGTGATATTGGCCCTATATTTTGTTTATAAATTCATTCTTATTTTATAAATCTCTTCTGCAACTTCTATGCAATAACCAAAATATTTTTTCTCACTGGCCTGTCATGACGAATTTTGCAAGCCTATCATTTTCTGGCAATCTTCCACTTCCAACTATATAGTTTGGAAATATTTTATTTGACTTTCATTGGTAAATCAATGAAAAGTTTGCTTTTCTGACATCCCAGACCATATGAATAATTTTTAACATTCTCAAAGGATGCCAGGATATGGACATTCTATGCCTTCTTCCTCGAACTTAAAAAGAAGTCAGGGATGTTTGTTTATTTTGTTATGGCAGAATCAAAATGTTGTAATCCCACAATCTAGGTACTTTACAGATATGAGAATGAAGGCGGTTCATCACAACAGAGAGGATTAAACCCTGGAAGTACTGAAACTTTACTTACGTGTTAGTTGATTGATAATTTTAAATCAAAGTCACAAAAATTCTCTTGGAAATTCTTCCAGCTCCTCCCCCAAGGATTAAGAGGCCATCTTCAACAGACTTAAGGGCCAAAACTTAGGCTTTTAAATCTGATGTCAAATGGCCTTAAATGTATATTCCATAGATGATTTATTAAGGGATAGTGGGCAAAATTATATAAGCAGAAAAAGTAGCATTTCAATATTTCAGAGTCCGACGACACTCACATAATTTATTTTACATAGGATTTCTGTTAATACATGCTCCAGTGCAGCTTTCTCCATCATTCCATTCCATGTAATATAATCCAACATGTTGAATCTCTATAAAACTCTGAAAGGGAACACCTCATGATTATATTTTTAGCCATATTGATTTATTTTTCTTTCTGCTACTATATTTTCTCCTATGTTTGTTTTGTTACTTCCTTAAAACACTCCAAACTCTGTTTTTACTTCTCAGTGAGTCACCAGGTAGAAAGCAACACCTTAATCTAACTATAGAAATCATCTTGATCTCAGAGAATTTTCAGATTACTATTAATAAAGCAGACATTGAATTCAATACTCAAGTTTCGAACGAAGATAAACCTAAGTTTAATCAGTTAAAGTGAACTGAATTGGTATAATAGTAAAATATCTTAAACCAAAATATGATTTGATCATTTGGTCAGGTTCCCTCACCATTTTTACCATTTGACTCCAAAATACGAGAGGTAGATATGTTTACGTGCTAGGCAGGGATAAGTTGGCGATCAATTCCATCTAGTAACCTTCTGCTATGAAGGTTTCCTTCCCTCATATGGGTTCTTCTCCCACCCTTCTCTGTGTAAAATCCACAGTTTCAATATGCCTTGATGTTCAAAAAAACTTTCCCTATCAGTAATATCATACAGGTATTGGTGAAAGCCCTCTAAAATTTTTACAGTCAAAAGGAAAAATGGCAGACTAAGTAAACCAGGATAATATAATTTGGCTCACCTGAATTAATGTATGGGGAGAGGTTAAAACAAATTATTTTCACTGGAAAATGAAAAAGTTCAGTGTAACAAAAATAAAACCTACAGTGTAGCAAGGATTGATAAAGCTCCTACCTTTTCAGTTCATGTTTCATGGTGGTAAGAGCCTTAACGTTTGCTGAAAGAGCCTTGAAAATTATCTTCTTTTATTATGAAAGGAAGTAAATGAGAATAATTCCATGAAAAAGGATTATTCATATTGAGAGTTGTAGGATCAGAAAGAAAAAGACATGTGTAAAGAATCCTGACAGAGGCAATATTATTTGGTCTCAATTTATTTCTACAGAAATCAGTACTGGAAACACACATATATTCCCTTGCCCAAGATCACAGTTAGGAGAAATACCATGCAAACTAGTTCAATGAATGGCCAAAGAAAAGGGAAAAAAAGTAATGGATGAGGCTGCATATGAGCTGAAGATTTTGGAAAGCCATTTTTTTCCTGTCAAAAGTGAAAAAGTATTGCATCTCTCTGTCTACTCAGCATAGCTGTCATGGTGGGGCCGATACCTTCCTTTTGGTAGCACAGTGTCTGTGAGCCACTTAAACTGACTTACATGATGATAGTCTTGCTATTTAACTGCTCCATGTTCTTCTGTATGCAAACAGCCCCCAAAGTAAACAATACAAGTGAATTCAAGCTATACTCCTGTCTGACTTCAAAGAAACTAGTCAACATGACAATTACACAAAAATGCTGGAAAGAATGCTATTTCACCACAAGGATGAAAAAAAAGTTCCTACCCACCTGAAGTCTTACATGTTCTGTGTTGAACCTCCATATTGCTAATAATAACCTCACCTACTACATAATGTCAGTATATTTCTGAGGTACATTATGTTTCTCTGCAGACAGCCTCAGTTATGGTGGTGTCTTAGTTCTGATCTCTAGAAAATGGATTTAGATCCCACTGCATTTTAATTTTTTGTTTATTTTTACAAAGAGAACATCTTGGACAAAAATGCACTGCCTTGTACATATCAGCATTTTCATTTGACAATTTAAATACCTTAGATGTGTGCTAATTAGAAAAAAAACCTGAATCATAACTGGAGAAATTGAAATTGCTGTCATCAAAGTATCTCCTACTTTTGGGGAGATTCTAGCAAGCCTAAAAGCATTACACAGGATTGTTCAGAGTTGTTTCTTTGGCAATCTGGATGACATTGAGCGATCTTTGTCTAAGCAAAAAGAGTAGATTCCTTCTCTGAACACTCCTATTCAAAGGTTTCTTACTCATTTCCCTTATTTTCATTATAGGTCTATGAAAAAATTAATGCCTGGTTCCACAATGCAAGTTATTAATTTTCTCCTTCAGTAAATCAATTATATAAATTAAATATTTAAACATCTTTATTACATTCTGTAACGTTTGCAGGTATTGCCAAAACAGCTTTCTACCTTGATCCAGCTACATAATGTCAAAGAACAGAAAAAGAACAAAGAAGAGACTGGAATTCTTAGTGCCATACCTCTGCCTTCTCTTCATTTTAGATAACTGATATAGATGAAGTCCTCTGACTAGAAGATTAGACTGGATGATGATGCAGGATTGATGACTTGCATTGACTCTGCATATTAGATATTACCACAGAATGTTTAGCTAAATGGGATTTATGGGTAGTGGCTTAATTGTTTTGACAGGATAGTGATGAATGCACATTTTTTATCTACTTTTTGAAAGCATATTTTGCTGCACAGTGAGATATGCTGTGGCTGGCATACTGCAGACATTTTCCACAGTAGAGGAAGCTTTTTGCAATCAGAAGTTGCAATGACTATATAGAAATGCTGCAGCTCAATTGAAAACGATCAGCTAGTTCCATAAGAACAGATGGAATAAATGCTTGTGATATTAAGAATCTAAAACATCTATTTAAACTGAAAAATCTGTACATAAAGTTATAATATTCCTGAATAGAGTAAAAAATTATTAATTTTGATCTCCCTTTTTATTCTGAGCTGTGGTGCTTGAGCACATAGATCTGTTTCAAACAAGGTCTGAGTACCTTCCTTCATTTTATAGCAGAACATATTTTATAACCTACAAGCTAAGGCTGTGTTGTAGCATAGAAAATAGTTAACACTGGAAACGCTAAATTAGAATTATTGAATTATAGAATCATTTAGGTTGGAAAAGACCCTTAAGATCACCAACTCCAACCATAAACCTAACACTGCCAAGTCCACTACGAAACCATATACCCAAGCAACACACCTACACATCTTTTAAATACCTCCAGGGAAGCAGATTCAACCACTTCCCTCAGCAGCCTGTTCCAAAGCTTGAAGTTCCCATTCTTAAGAGAATGAGAAACACTGTAGGGGTAAAAATCCCTTTTGCAGGTGCAGAGGGCTCCTGTGGAGTTTGAGGTTGCATGGAGTGCCCTCAGAAAGTTGAAAATACATAGAAATTGGACTTCTCTAGTCTGAGAAGAAACACATAATCTTTCTTCATCTGAAGAAGATGCTTAGTGTGCAGTTTTTCTAGCTGATAGCCTTCTAAAGTCGAAGGGAAATATCAACCTAAATTTCTTTCGTCTCAAGAATATTTTCTGGACTTCACTTTGGTAACTAAACTGGTGCTTGATAATGCCTGGAGAAAGACTTCTGCCATTCTGTATGATACTTGTGTTCTCAGTTACAAAGGGAAAAACAAAGAGGCAGTCTAAAGAACTTGCTTGTACACATAATGTTAACTATGAGGAGAAATACTGATACTTCATTCACACTAGAAAAAAATGTGCATCCTCTGAGTTTCTGTTATTAATTGCTTTCATGCCACAGTGGTTCTATCCTTGGTTAGCAAGCACATTTAAACCATTATGTAAGGATAGAAGTGAATAAAAACTTGTAGAACAGTATGATATAGAAGACTGGTTTCCGTGAAGCAATTAATTTAGGATATCAGAAACAATAGACAATTTCACAAGACTGTTACCTCTGCAAAATAGTTTGATTGTACTGTACTTCCTTCACTTACAGATGATAATATAAAAATATATTAACTGTTGAAATTAAAAATGGAAAACAAGGAAACATATTGATACAATTTATACAATATCTCAAAGCCTGCAATAAATCATTGTTGCATGACTTTTGTAGTCCACTCAACTTCAGAATGTTAAAGTTTTTTGATCTGGAAATTTTTATCTTGTAGATAAAAAAATAGCTGTTTAAAATTCTGTCTTATCTAACAAAACAATCATTAGGTAACAAATCTGTAAATCACACGGAAAAGATACTGTAAAATACCTTAAAGTTTTTCTAGCTTTAAAAATTTCTAACATATTTTCCACCAAAAATATTATATGGATATGACTGTAAAATATATGACAACACAAGCTCTCTGATTAGGGTGTTTCATATGATGAGTGCACAAGACTTTTGATCATAGCACAAAGGAACTTTTACTTAAGCAATGACCTGAAGATATGCTTTCAGTATTATCTGAAACCACAGGGTTTTTAATTTTTTCTACACAACGATGCTTTGATATTTCAAGAGTCTTGATAAAGGAGATAATGACTGGGAAAATGGAGAAAAAGACACTGAACTTTCTGTTCAAAAAGGATTTTTCAGGAAGATGCTTTTACTCTGATTCAAAGCTATCTTATAGAAAAATAGTAACTACCAGCTCTGAATTTTAATAATGAATAGCCATGCCAGAGGCTGCTTTTGTCAGTCCCTCTTGTACCTGGCTACTTTACATAGTTCTGAGCTCTTCAGGACATCAAAGTGAGTATGAAATCTTGAAATACAGTGCATAATCTCAGTGTCACTGCTTGATTTTAGTAATGGAAATACTTCAAGTGGTCAATTCTGTTGAACAAAGATATGAGGAAAAGCAAAAAGGATCTCTTCCAAGATGTTGTGTGAATGGTTAAAATGCTACAGGTTTTTGCAAACTTTCATTCTATAGAAGGCATGAGTAAAATAGCTCAGCTGCATTTTTTTTCATCCTATGCTTGGATTACAGTAAAGAAACAAAACACTCAGTTTGCAAAAAATCAACCTTCAAGAAAAAAACAAAACAACAAAAAAACCAAACTCCAAACTATCCAAACAAAAACACTGCAGAGAATTTCAGTGTTCCTTTGACTATCAAAATCACCTGCTCCCATTTCCCTGTGCTAGCTTCGTAATCACTGAGTCAGCTTTGAGGCTCAAGTTCAACAGAATATCACTTTACGTTCTGCTCTAAAGGCATTAAACAGCACTTTGAGCAAAGTGGAACAAAGAATGAAAGAGAACTAGTTTATTGAAAAAGAACTAGTTTATAACGACAAGTTTACCAGAAAGCTCTGAACAGACAAGGCCCAGAGCTTTCAACTCTGACTAGAGCAACAGAGGTTATTCTGTAATTATGAAAAGCTATCCTGAATAATCAGTTTGGTGCTTTATGCAAAACATTCCAGTGATAACAGTGCCTGTAGATCTTTTCACTCATTACAGATCAATAATAGGTGTTATTTTTGCATTCTTAACGTGAACCTCAGGAAGTGGACAAATTACTGTCCTATCTCTTCCCATAGTTCCATACAGTTGTTTTTCCACAGCTTATTTTTCAAATTACATTGTTGAGGCTGGCAACTGGCCAGGGATCGCAGACACTAAAGGCAAGCTCATGGTAGACTCTAGCACTATAAAATTCATTTTAAAACCATGTTGAAAATTTCTAAAGCTCAGTGTTACAAAAAAATTGTAAAACTACTGTATGATTAGGAATGCCTTAGGAGACGTATTTAGGAATTGTAAAATAACAAAGTATATGATCATCTGGGTGGATGGAAATGAACATGACTTGGGAAATTAGAAAACACAAGCCTTATAAACTTTCTAATTATCTTATAACTGAATCCAGAAAACCATCATAGGGAGTTTTGTAGTGTCCCTCGATAAAACAGAAACTAACTTTGGGCTGGTTCCTATACAAGTCACCTGTCATTACGTGGGAGCCTATAATATTTTAGGAACAAAATGAACTGTTAAGGATGCAATATTAGTTACTAGTGAAAGCGCAGGAATGACTAAGAGAACAATGTGGAGTAGAGAAAACAGATTTGTTTAAAATTGAACTGTTTTAAAAATGAATAGATCTGTGGAGCCATACTGCCACCACTTTAACAACAATAATGTAACATCACGTAACTGAATATTTGGTAATGCCTGGGTAAAATTCCATCACAACACACTGCATCTAAGACAGAAGTGTTCAAATTCTCCAGCCTAAATGCTCCTTTCATTCACCTTCCACTTGAGGGCTGATATTACAGGGAAAACAAACCTGCATCTACATTACTCCAGTCACAGAGTGTCTGTAAGGGCATTTCTCTGTAGAGGCTGGAGAGAACAAAAATAGTGGCCCTTCTCCCAGTCATCCTCTTCATGATCACCCACCTTCACCATTCTCCAGAGAAACAATACCCTCTGCAAACGATGGTTGAATCCCCCACTGAGGCAGCTATTGTATCTGCCTGCTGCCTCCCCCTGTAAGGACACAGCATCATGTAAGCATTCATCACCACACAGGTAATCCTGGCAGATCAGAGAAGATGACCTAACATTTAAACAAAGTCAAGTATACACAAAAGCATAAGGTTTTGTAGCAGGTCTTGTCCTGTTTTTTGATTTATTTTTTTTTATTTACCACTTTATTTTTCATAAAACACTAGAAAACCCTATTCAAGTCCCCCAGTTGGAAATGCTTCTCCATGAAAGGGTGTCCCAAGAACACAAAGCTGGAAACCTGATCTCTCATCTCCTTCTCCACCCTCTGCCCAGAAAACCTGTCAGGGATTTCCAGTCAACGACAGCTACTGTACTGTTCCCAAGGACTTCTCACCATTTTAATTCTAACACAGACAAGAAAAGCAAAAGAAAGAACTATTGCTAATTGTGGGCTTTCAGATACATTTCCTTTTCTCTAGCTCAAATAGTAGGTTAAGAGCAGGAGAGGTGCTCTTTTATCAGTGGCTCCTCTGAGCTCACTTGGATTGAGTCAGTTCCTATAATACTATCCTTTAGTTACTGAGACCCAGAAGCAGCTGAGCCAAGGAAGATTCATTGAATACTCAGTATCAACCTGATTCACATCAGTGAAGTCTTGTGGTTGTGAGAGAAACGAGAAGAGCAGCTGTGGAGGTCACGCTTCCTATACTCTAGCTGTACTGATGAGACTTAAAAATTACAAGAAATTAAAATCGACATGCATTTCGTTCATACTAATTCATCACAATCAAATTTATTTTCTTCAGAATGAAGTGCCTATTTAAGAGCATGAGATTTAGTGTCCCTGGCCACTCAAGCCCTCAGACTACCACTTGGATACTACTGAGCAAGTATTTCTAAACTCTAGTCCTAAAACTTATGACAATGTTCAAATGATATTGGGTTAATAAAGAAAATAAAAACTCTCAGAAGGGCTTTACATCCTTTAAGTAGTCTGAGTCTGTAGAAGAAAAGATAAAAAAAAAAAAATTATTCCAGTTGTTCAGGTTTACTTCTTTCTGGAGCTAAAAAAACCAACACAAACCCCATCTGCTTGGACTCTGGCGGCTGTGGATTTGTTGATGTACAAGCTCAGCGTGAATCCTGTCATAATTTTATCTGCCTACCTAAGTTTTGGTCTTCTGTCCCTATGGCACTTTCAGGATTAGGTTTCACTTAGGTCCAAGGCTTTAGCTCTGCATTAAACAATCAAACAATGTGTTTCACCAGTTAAGACAGGGTGGGGGAGGAGTGTAATGAATGCTCTAATCAGCTCTCAGGATTGCTAAAGGCTTCGTATCTACTTAGAGCATCCAGACTGACGATGCACACAGATGTGCTTAATGTCTTTGTGTGCTTTGGTAGCGTAGCTCCCATAATAATGCAGCATCTGCCTGGTGACAAAGACGCTTCAGTGGTATGGAACAGACCAAGAAAGAAAAAATCCTTTATCTTTTAGTTGCACAAAACACTTGAACACCCGCAGCATGATTACGTAACCTACTTGCAGAGAGAGTAAAATAGCACGATATAGACTGCCTGACAATTATCCTGAAATTATATTATGGTCCAGGGACCGTATATTACATGACAGGGAAATGTCTGGCAACTGCTATGCAAACTCAGCAAAGTCATACACACATAAACAACAAACGAACAAACAAACAAGCAAAAAAACCAACCCCAAAACCCAAAGAACAAAAAACAAGAAAAGCAAACAAACAGAAGAAAAAACTTGGTCAATTTTTTGAGTGCTGAATTAAGACTTCACAATCTACAGCAGAGTTAAACAGCACTGCAGAACGTCCTCGTACACAGTTGGAAAGTATTGTGAAATGTTCTGAGTTCCTTTTAAACACTTAGCCACTTTCTAGAAAAATCTGGCTGGCTGCGCATGGAGAGTGAGGACAGAGTCATAACAGTGAACAAATATTTCCAGCACATATTCTGGAAGTGATAGCAGTCATCATTTTAAAATGCATGATGTTCGCACAGATGCTTTTTTGAATCCTGCAAAAATATCATGCCATATAAGAATTATCTCTAGTGTTTGCAGCAACTGTGGTTTTATGTCTGATTGAGTGTTCAGTAACTACATAACTAACTACATAAGTGTTATAATTTTAATTTCCATTCAGTCCCTTTATAAACTTCTTTTAAAGTTTGGCTATGTGCATTGCTTTGTCAGGAAAAGTATCTCTACTTCAGCATTTTAACTATAATTAATGATGACACTCACCTTGAGTGTTGCCAAGTTTATATTCCCTAAGAGATGGAACAAAACACACAACGTGTGAATTATTTATACTTCCATATGGAGGCTTATTGTTAATACTTTCTCAGTAATTCTTAAGCGTTGGATCTTAATGAGGAAATGTAGATCACTGGTGCGTTTAGTTCAAAATATAAACAGAAGCATGTATCCAAAGAGATGAAAATGCTATTGTACTTCAGAAGTGAACAATAAAGAAACCTTTCTTCCTGTCAAAATTGCTGTGACAGCTTTCAGAATGCATCTATACATGAACTGAGATACTCTCCTCTGCCGTATAGTCTTCCTTTGAGCAATGACGCACTGCCAATATTTTAACAAGGAGCTTCCATAAGTCTAAAAAAACCCCAAACAACTCTGTTGTCTTACAGTACTCTCCAAATGCCAGGCAATCTATGATCTATGACAGGTTGAAGGAGTGACAGGATATAGCTCTCTACTTTCTAATTTAAACAGATCTCATGTTAAGAGGGGAGGGACAGCAGCGTTTGATACAGAAGCTTTATTTCATATATTGGGCGGAGCTGGTTCTGTATCTTGAGAGTTGTATGCCAAGTGGGGTTAGCAGCAGCTCAAAGGTGCTTTGGATCTTCTGCAATTTGTACAGAAAGAGCCCTCGACCCATTCTAAGTACTGTGCATCATGTTCTGCCAGGTATCATTACAAAATATAGCTAATACTTGGCTTTCTTTCTTAGAGCAAAACCTTTTGTCTGCATTGCTCTTCAAAAGTATCAACGTATTTGCTAGTTCATGTGGAAGTAGAGAAAACAAGCAATTCTACCATCTGTCCTTCATATCTACACAGAGATATCTAGATATATTTTTATATAATATATTTCTGTCATATGATTTATGTCATTGTAATTTATTTATGCATAATTATGCATATATAACATGCATAATTAAACTTCCCTCAAAGTTTTGTTTGCCCACAGTTTTCTCTGACTAAAAGGAAACAACAATTTTTACCTACATTTTTCATTGGCGTTTCATTTCATTTCATCCTCACCATGGCAGGGGGGTAGGACTAGATAATCTTTGAAGGTCCCTTCCAACCCAAACCATTCCATGATTCTATGATTTCTATTGTTCTTAGAAATTTGGGAGCCAGAATAAAACAGCACATAAGTTGTGTAAAAAAACCACAGCATGTGAAAAGAACCGTGAAGTCTACCTGAAGTCTCTGCAGAGGAAGAAAGACTTTGGAAAAGAACTGTAATTCTCAGCACACATATGTGTGAAAATCACAGGCAAACACTTTGCACAACATGGACTTGCTATATTGTCTGATTTCTTGCCAATGATGTTTTTGCAGACCTTTTTTGCAGATCTTTTGAAATACATCAAATGATAGCAGAAAAAGTTTAAGAAAACGTGGATGCAGAAACTCTTCCCAGACTATAGAACAAATCAAAGCCTTTTTCTCTTTTCTATACTTTCCCCTGCCATCTCTGTATTTGCAGAGTATCACACTCTCAGAGTATAACTCAAATGTTAAGAAGTGAGGCAGTGCAGGAGTCTTGCATATATTTGCTGCCTTCAGATGGGGCAAATGCAAGGATTTACACACTGTCCTTTCTAAGTCGTTTTTTTGCCCCAGTCATTGGAGAGGTGTCAAAACCATACACTCCCTGGCTCGCTCCCCCTGGGTACTACTTAAGGTGGATTGCATGTCGTCTCACCCAAGTGGTTTCAGCCACTCTGTCACAGCCATCTATTCAATATTATTCTCGTTTGCACAGGAAGGAGCATGATATCCTATAGCAGCAGCTGGGAGAAGCTCTGAGAAGGAGTGACATTTCGGTCCTTTTTTGTTCCCCTTTTTCTCAGACAACGCGCTTAAACTGAACAAGGAAGATGCAGAGCTTTCTGCAGATTTCAAAATACTGTTTGGTTCTCCAGCTTCAATGAATTTGTTTTGTACTCACTATCTGTGATAAAATACAGGAACTGAGATCAAGAAGTACGTCAGCCTGAGTGAAATTGTCCTATTTCAACTGTAGAAAGAATCTCCTTCGATACTGTATGAGTATGTGCCAGAGCTCTGTCTTAAAATTGACTGAGTCTCATGGGTTTAAATTTCTATTTTCACTTTTATGTATATACATTTATATGTTATTAGTTTAGTTATCATGGACTGATGATCATTTACTGGTTGTAGGACCTTTTACAATTCAATATACTTTACTAAAGAGTTTAGATAAAAGTTGGACCATTGAGAAGATGGAATCTTGGCTCCTTGTTGAATCTCTAGAGGTAAACACAGAAACTGTCACTCACTAAGAAAATAATTTCCCCATCGTCATAGAATCAACCAAATTTGGAAATGCATTCTAGTCAGCATAGCAAAATTAAAGGTTGAACTCTGAAACTCTTACATTAAAAACTAGCAAAGTGCATTTCTTGTAAAGCCAACCTCACTGTACATTATATTTCCTAACCAGAAAGTCTCGTAAAAAGCGGTGTATGAGTTTTCTTGACCAAAATTCACTCATTTTGGCATATTTATAAAAGGAACAGAGCTTAGGCTTTGGGTTTTTTTAGGATCTCTGTCTACTTATTTCTAATGTCAAACTATTTTGGCTGTTCTATACTGCATATAGTTAAAACATGATCAACCTGCTAAAACCCTCACTTGAACATGGGACAAGCCACAAGGGTTAAAGAAGAAATCATCAGGACATCTAAACTGTAAGGTATTGCTGCTGCAATTGGCCATAGTTAAGACGAACATATGCTGAAGAATGTCAGTGTTTCTAAGACTATGTCAAAATGCAGAATTAGAATTTAGATTTTAATTTTACAATCCATAATCTAACATATCCTCATTGTTTCCCTCTTTACCTTCTCTTATCTTGCTCTCATGCTTCGATTTTCCCCAAAAGCTCTTTCCTTCAGTCCTAAGTATGGAGCCCAGCAGCATAAAGTAGGAAATAGTAAATAAAAGCTTGCATGATTGACTTAGACTATAAGGGAACTGATGAAACAAGCTTGAATGGCACCTTCCATTGAGGACTGTCTACAAATGAGAGCTATGTATAGCACTTCAGAAATCTCAGACTGAGAACAAAGCTAGTAAAGGCTTAATGGCATCTGTCTGGGCTCCTGACAGGCAAGCACTTAGTTAGGATTTTAGTTCAGATCAAAACTGTGCTTTTTATCTGAGGCCCCATTTATTGTACCTTGGTTTGTTTGGCACAGAGACGTTAGACAGTACAAACTGGATTCCATACAGATGAAACAGTTCAAAAGCATAGCTAGTGCTCCAATCAGTAATGGACATTCAGCCCAAAGGACAAGGCTAGAATTAGCATGTGAGATGCAGTCTGGATTTTAGCTTAAAAAATTGGCCAGACCCTTCTAACCCTGGTTACTCAAAACAGTCCTTTAAATTTTAACAACATATTTGGGTTTTTTTTTATTTAAATCGTTGGCATTTTTTTTAACTGAAGAACTATTAACATTATAAAGTAAGACAGAAAGTATTGAGAGAAATGGTAAATTAAGCAGAGTACATCTGCCCTATATATTTAATGAAGAACTGTTTTGTAACATTAAAAAATAATTTAAAAAATACTGATATAATTTTAAGGGGAAAAAACCCAACCAAATCAGTCCATTTTCTTGATATTTTTTATCTGACACAGTTCAAGAACTTTGTACCCTGTCTAGTTTTATGTCTTTTTCCCTCTTTGTTTTCTTTTTTCTTAATTTTATTTTGTGCCTTTCGTATACTTTTTGCACCTTGATTAATTCTTCTTAAGACAAAATGAAGATCCTCTTTTGATATTTGTAGATAGTTCTCCACTTTTTTCTCGCTCTTAATACTCTGTCATAAATCAAACTCTGTAATCTATAAGTTTGTGCTAAGCAAACTCACAGCTTTGAATGCAGTATTGCCTATGTGATCTCATCCATTGCACTAAGCATTATAGAGCAGTGATTTATTGGAATAGGGAAGCCAACTAAATTCCCTGTCTAGACTAATGTAATTGTTCCCTTGTTCTAAAGGTTCAATGATTTCACGGTT
>NW_009259685.1:2080772-2096851 GCF_000687185.1 Egretta garzetta
ATGGAAAGATTTCCTTGACTTGGTATGACCAAACCTTTAATCCCTGATTCACTCAGGAAATATACATATTCTACATATGTATGACTTACCCTGTGCATACCTAGAAGAGTGAATGCATAACTATGAGATAAAATAACTGTAATCCATAGAAAAAGTAAAATTTATTCAACTCTTGCGTTAACACAATTTCAGTAACGCAGTGTAGCTAAAGACAAAACTTACCATATTGAAAATGGGCTGATAGGCAGCTTTGCTATTCCTGTCTCCAAAGGTTAGGAGATAAATGCTATAAGCACTGAGACCAAACTGTCTAAAAGAAAGCATTGTGTACGTAACACATCACATCGTCTGTGTGCAGCTTGTGCCTCCACATAAAGCAAGTATTGGTGAATCTTACAGTGCAAAATCTATTTAAAAAAGTTAATGATTAACAAGGAAATACATTCATTTCTGTAAAAGTTATCCTAACGACACACCCACACCAGTCCCCAACTTCCTAGAAAGACAGGTAATATAGGTCGGTAAGAGAATATCTGTGTATATGTAACCTAGCCTCAGAAATTATTGTGTCTGTAACTTGTATGGAAGTGGCTTCCTATGATCCACATTGATTTTCATGTTAATATAAATTTTGTATTAGAGGCATCAGATATTTATTCTACATAAACATTTTTCAGTTACAATAATAAAAAGTGCAAAACTATGAATAGTTTCAGATAATAATTAAAACACATATAACAACATTTATTATTTCAATTTTCCATTCCATCTAATTTTCTGCTTATACATTAGACAATATTACACAGTGGGAGACTAACTGCTTAGCTTTACGTATTCCCATCATTAACAGTATAGCTGTTTATATGTGCAATGTTAGTAACAGATGTTTGCTAGACAAAGATTCAGGAAAGCAAGAGAGTAAATGAAGAGTGACTTGAAAATAATTTCTTGACAATCTCGGTTTTCTCTTTGTAAATCCATGTGTGTTGGACAGGTGGAAGTATCCTAGATGTACATGGAGGAAAAGCAGAACTTAGACTTACGTAGTCCAATTCTGCTACACACTGGTCTGCTCTGAGAGTCACTCACTCCCTGAAGTAAACTCATAATGTAAACTCTTAGCTGAGTACTGTTACAATTTAATCAGGTCATGATATTTTTGAACTTTATTGATTTCATCAAATAAATGTACTTTTGAAAGACACATCAACTATAGCCTAGAATCTCTATTTAACTTCAGCTTACAAACTCCAAATGCGTTTTGACTACAGCAGTTTGGGTTGACTAATGATGCAGACTCTTACCCATAACTATATATTGAAGTTGGGCAATCAATGGAAGTGACAAGGAGGCAATTCTTCTCTCAACCTAGCAATACATTAACTTTACTACACCAAATGGTAAGTAACCTGAATGCATCACAGCTTCTTAGCAGTAAATAAGCTAAATAAGAAGGCAACATTCAGCAACCTTTCAGTCTCACAGAGGATTCAAATTGATTAATAGGAAAACACATAGCAAACCAACTGCCAATATCTTCAAAGCTGGACAAGGTTTAGCAGTCCCACTGTGACTTCTGTAGAGTAGCATTCCCAGCACAACAGATACAGTATATTATAATTAATTCAGTTGAAAAGAAAAGGTGAATTTTAGAATGCATTTTATTTTCCTCTCTTTTATGCTTCAGCCTACCAGAAAATTGAAATCTCTATCTCTGGCAGCACTGTGGCAGACTTCCAGCTTTATCTTAATGAAGAAGGAATTATTTTTGACAGAGTTCTGGTTCCCAAGTATCCCAAAATCCTCTAACTCAGTTACCTGAGGTAGAGAGGAAAAGTAAGGATGGAAGGAAGAGCAGTGAAGCACACAAATATTACTCAAAAAGGATACAGGAAAGTGTTCTATGGAATAGAAGACATGAGTATTTTATAGTAGAAAAGTACTTCAACCACATTTCCTTAAATGTAATGCTTGAAAATTCACCATTTTATTCTTAAATAACACTATCAAAGGAATAATAAATGAATGCCACATTTTGAAAATCAATTGAGAGTGAGAGAACTGCAGTTATAAATGCTTTCAAAGGAGATTTAAAAATAAGTTTTTATGAACTGATATTACATCCTGTCATAGGGGCATTTTTTCCCGAAAAATCCCAAGTCCAAGCCAATAGCTACTATAAGGAAAAAACTCATACTGAAATTGAGAGATGCTGATTTAGACAATTTCCTTAAATTGACATGTGGGCTGTTGGTTTCAAACAGGACACTACATAATCTTTCCATTATATTTACCTAAAATTTCTATAGTGCCATGTGTGCCTGTGATAAATTACAGAAAAAATTATGATGACATCTGTGTTCAAAGAATATTGCAACTCTGACTGAAGCAAAGACAACACAGATGCCGGAAGACCAAGAAAGCGGGACAACAGTTATATCACTTTATCCTTTAGGTCTAAGTGCTCAGTATTCTACAAGTTATATATTCAAACATGACCTATATATGGGTATACTTGACTCCAGAATAAGAATCTTGAATTGTTGTTTCAGTTGAGAATATGCTCATTTTATAGACCTATAATTAGCAAGACCTCTTAATAAAGTGCCAGGAGAAAACAATAATGCTAAAAGCTTGGCATGGTTAGCCTTGGCTAACAGACAAACTCCCACCCAGCCACTTGGTTGCTCTCCTTCCCCTCCTCAGTGTAACAGGGAAAAAGTAAGAGAAAGCATGAACATGCTTGTGGGTCAAGATAAAGACAGGGAGATTGTTTACCAATTACTATCATGTACAGAACAGACTGGGGGAAAATTCACTTAATTTATTGCCAATTAAAATAAGTATTTTCCAGTGGTGGGAAACAAATAAGACAAAGAATAAAGCAAGACCTTTCCTTCTCCCCTTTCCCAGTCTCAACTTCATTCTTTCACTCCCAACTCCTTTCCCCATGTGGTGCTTGGGGTCATGGAGGAAGGAGGTTACAGTCAATATGTAGAAGTTTCTGCTCGTCTTGCCTCCTCATACTTTTCCCTTGCTCCATCATGGGCTCTCTGTGGGCCACAGCTCCTTCAGGAATACCCACCTGCTCCAATGCAGGATTCTCCACAGGCTGCAGTGTATATATGTGCTCTGTCATGGTCCTCTCCACAGGCCGCAAGGAAATGCCAGCTCCACCATGGTTTCTTTTAAGGGTCGCAGGGGAATATCTTCTCTGCCATGGAGAAACATCTCCTCATCCTCTGACTTCAATGTTCCCTTTCCTGTTTCTCACTCTTTTTTTCCCCTTCTCTTCTGCCTGTGTGATGTTTTCTGCCCTTTCACACATAAATTTTCCCAGAGGTTCCCCACCCATGGTTGATGAGCTCAGATGTCCCCTGTGGTGGGTCTGTTGTAGAGGTGGCTGGAACCAGCTGTGTCCAGCATGGGGCAGCTCCTGTCATCTTCCCACAGAAGCCACCCCTGCAGCCCCCCTGCTGCCAAACCTTGTCACCTACACCAATAAACTTGGTAAAAGACTCAAAAAATGTTTTTAACACAGTTCTTAATACAGCTCTTTTTAAATCTTGGAATTTGTAGATTTTATTGCGCAGGAACATAATTTGCTCACCCACATTTGCATAAGACTACATATGTAACAAAAAAGCCCAGAAAGAAATGAAAGCTCATGGAAATTATACCTGGACTTTAAGCTTCTCTTATTATCATTAATGTTTTTGACTACAGGCACACTTGGTAAAGAGGTGACACATTCAGCGAGCTAAGCTTTAACTTTGACAATGATTACTTCAGTGTCAAAGAAACAGTGGCAGATGCCCAAACCTCTTTTGCAGGGTTTTCTGAGTTTTCAATGAATGAGACTGTCTGCTTGGAAAAGAGAAGCTGGGTTATTCCCATGTTTATACAGCTCATTTTCAAATTAGCTTTCACCAGAAACATTCCTACTTACCTATGACACAGTTTAAATTTCCTTTCCTCAGAAAAAAGGAATCAATAGCAATGGTTCTTCTCTTCTCCAGGGGTGACTGTTTGGCCTGGTTACTATCCAAAATCACCTTAAACAGGAGACACTCATTAAAATTAACAGTTTAGAGGTAATTTCTAGTGTACTTCTTCACAGTTCTGCCACCAGCTTTGTTTCCTGATTTCTAAGTTTATATGGGTAGCTCTAAGGTGCACAGAGGCATCATATGGGAAGAGGGAGGCTTGGCAAAACTAAATTTTACCTTTTTATCTAGGTACTATGGAATTATCTGTTATTCCTCTGTACTGTCCTGATGAATTACAAGTTTCCCTATGGGGTATTTTATAATTGCGATATAATATAGATCAAAGATTTTTTTGTAACATATCAAATCACTAGTAAACGGTAATTAAGCATCAAGAACCTAACTTATTTCTTCTAATGTCAAATAAAAAAAAAAAATCCAGTTATTTCAGTAAGAATAGAAAACCCAAATCTGTTAATCAGGTTCAACTAATCATTTAATGACTTTTCATACAATAAATTCTAGATTCAGAGTAATTCATAAAATCTGATACCTATTTCACATTTATTCCCTTTGTTTAAACTATTAACAGAACAATCCCTATTATTGCAGTGTCATGAATCCCACTTTAATGTTCACTGAACCAAACAGAAAGGTGTCCTGTCCTGATGCACTATAACCCTCAACTTCTGGGATACCACCATGACATATGACCACTCTAATCACAAATTAATTCTCTGTTATATTTGATATGGCTTAAGGGAAACAAATCTGGTTTACAGTTAAGATTCAAGCATATTTTCATTATTCACCATTCTCCTATTAAAATAGGAGATTTGCACTCATAACTTCAAAACGTATAGAATAAAATATACAGGCTTAAATACTCCCTAGAAAACCCAAACAAAATTATCTACAAAAGTATCAACAAATCCACAAACAGGAAATTAAAAAGAAAGAATATTACATGGTTTGTCTTATATAAGCTTAGCAAGAATCCAGCAGGATAGCTCAAGTTACTTGTAGGCGTTTGCAATTTCATAAGGTTGTAAAAGATGAACTTTTCATTTTCAAAATAATGATTTTGTATCTATTTTGTTCTCTTAAAATGTCTACTTTTGATTAAACTAAGACAATAGAAACATTACTACAGTGTGAGTACAACATTTGAATTTGCCCATAACGTAGAAAAGAGTTAGAGCCATCGAGAGGTTATTAACATAAATTGCAATTATGAAACTGATTGTCATAATTTACAACTCTTTTCAAATTACTTGACAGATTGTCATGGAAAAAATATGCTAATTTATTAATGTTTATGCAAATTGTTTTACTTTAAGACTGAAATAAGACTATGGATCCAATACCCTTCAACATTTACAGTGAAAAGCAAAGGATATGCATTTCACTTAAACTTATTTGAATTAATCATGGTAAAAACAAAATAATCTTATTTCTGAAATTGCTTTGATTGGAAGATGTTCCTGAGTCATACAAACTGAGCAATTAATCTAGCAAAGTATTATACAGACTGTGAGAGAGTTCACTTTGGATGTGATCATGGACACATTTTGACTTAAGATCAGGAACTGTTCAGAATGCATAAAAATGAAGTAGTTAATGAGGGGAAATTGGAGAAGGATGTTATGCTGTACTTCTTAACTGCATTTTTTTAAGTCTTCTGATTGCTTGTAAATTTTGATTTAAAGTGCTTTACGTAATCATGTAAATACTCAGCAGGCTTTACCCAAGCCAAGTTACTTCTCCAGCTGCTTTGCAGATTTAGACAGGAAGACACATCAGACTGCATTTGAGATTTGACCATCAGCTTTTTCGCAAATTGAAAGTTTGCTCATTAACAACTTTTTTCTCTGAAATCATGAAGAAAAAAAGTAAAGACCTGTTGATTTATAAACTTTCGAATTGCAATCATAGAGAAAAAAGGACAAATATGTCCAATGGGCCAATGAGCAACATCTACAGAAGTTTCCGCCAGCACAAGCTCATTAACTTAACTCTGATCTCACTATTAAACAGAAACACACTTGCTCTTTTATAGGTTTAGCTACTTAATAATCTCAAAGAGACCATTATTCTTTCAACATCCAAAACAATAAAAAGGTGAGTAGCCCCAGTAAAACAGAATGACATGTTGCCTCTTCACACTGGTAAGGAATGAGAATCAATGAGAATATTCCAAGATATGTGACATTTCTGTACCCTCCCATCAAGATAATCCACAAAGTAAAGAGAATTTATGCATGTCTCCATGGAACAGCTGAAGTTTCTTTATTCTTCATGCCTTTACATCCTCATCAAGAAAAGGTGGTGCTACTCTATGTTTAACCATCCCTGTGTCCAAAGAAATAGGCCAGGTCTCCATTTGGAGCTATTTAGGTGCACTTTTTAATCATTTAAAGGATGTGTGGTTTAGCTTAGTGATTCCTCTCTATCACTGCCCAAGAATTATCTCTTGCAGGCAACTGCCTCAGTAGAGATAGGGCAGTTCAGGGTATTCAACTGTGGTGAAAACTATCAAATTTGCAATGAAATATTTAAGAATTCGGAGGTACACAACCCTCCTCCCCCCAAGACAATAACAGACAATCGAGGGGGGGGTTTTCTTGTTATATGAAACAGGTGCAACAAAAAAATTGAAACAAAAATTGAAAGCTTGTAACTTTATAAGCCAAAAATATAAAAAATACTAATCTGTGGAAGAACTATCTTGGCCTTTCATATTAAATTTAATTTCAAAATTTTGCTTGTAGTTATTACAGGAAAAGAGCATCTGAAGACTAAAGTCAATTAGCTTTTATTTTGATTTGTCTGTCACCTCTTATTATTCATTACGGTATACTTAGAAGTCTCATCTATATTCTGAATCCTAATTTCTCCATATCAAAAGACTGAATATCAAAAAAGGTAGTGAAAGAAATGAACCTGAGGACCCCAGAATACGGTAGAGACCTGGAATTCCTTCAAGTCCGAGATACTAAAATTGTCAGCAATCTACACAGGGGAAATGATAGGAAAAAGAGGATAAAAAGCCTTCTGAAAAAGGGCCTAACTGAATCAATTATTCTTTCAGGAAGGATTTATATGTAGGCAGGAAAAAAAAAAAAAAACCAACCAACCTGATTAGCAAGGAAAATTACGCTCTAGGAATCAAGAAATAGCAAGATAAGAGGCAAATGGGTCAGACCTGGGAAAAGAATATTAAAAAAAGTAGCTCAAGATTCTTCAGGTATACAGAAGAAAAAAAAATTAAAAGTAAGATTACTATGAAGAAGGTTCTGGGTAGAGATTAAAGATAAACTTAATGTGGCTCAAAATAAAATTAATATATAAAGATTTTCACAATGAATCAGTTGTTGAGCTAAGCACAACAAGAAGAAAAACTTAAGGACAGTAGGAAAACAGAATCCACCACAATGAAACTGGAAGGAAAACTCAAACAGCTTTATGACCCCTTAATGGGGGGGGGGGGGGATGACGACCAATGATCTCCCCCCACAGATTGTCCCATATCTGACACACAAAATCATTACAGAATCATAGAATCATTTAGGTTGGAAAAGACCCTTAAGATCATAGAGTCCAACTGTAAACCTAACACTGCAAGCATTCCTTGGTTTTGCAAGCATTCCTTGGTCTTGGTTTTGTTTTTAATATCTAGTGAACAGTAACTGTAGCACATATTAAAAACAACATAAAAAAACCCAAACATAATTCAGAAGTGAATTACTTGATCCAAGTATTCAGAACCTCTGATATAAGCTCAATAATGTGTAAGGCATTATAACAAAATTTTATGTCAAGAGCAACTATGGATATGGAAGTTAAAGAAAATGGGGTTAGACATTAAAGGTCTTAGCAAAAATAACCTAGCAACTAAATTTCCTAAATAAGAGACATACAAGAAATCTCATCTAATTGGACTTCAGTGTGTAATTGGTACTGTCACATGGAAAACTAATAGAGTTGGACAAGACAGAAAGTAATAGCGATGGATGAGAAACTACTAAAGGACTGATAACAACCACTAACCTTCAAAGAAAATACCATGACTGAGTGAGATTTTAAGAAGAGTTACCATTTTAAATAATGGAACTGATCAAATATATGATTTTCAACATCCCTTTTCAATAAACAGTTTGGACAGCACTACCTGTTTTAGAAGAGACTGGCATATCACCCAGAAGAAAGCCACAGGCTACCTCAATGATCAGAATAATAATGGCATGAAATTCAAGAAAAAAGAAATTAGAGAGGTTTACATGGATCTCGAGAGGAAATGAAAGTCATATCTTGCAAGAAAAGAAAAAAGGAAAATTTTGGGCTCAGTAAAAGGAATGCTGAGAAGGGATATAACAACTCCATAAATATTTGATGATGGGCAATCTAAATACCAGACTGTGCTGGAGTGAGAGCAAATTTAGGAGCATGATCAAGACAGATTTTTTTCTGACTGTGAAATTTCAGGCAGAGAAGCAAGAACAAAAGACACAACTACTCTGAAATGGAGCTTCCCACAGCACCCTGTGGTAACAAGGGATGATGCAAGAGGTTTCTGTTATCAAAATATATCATAGTCTATGAACATACACCGAAATTCTTCCTTGAAACTAAGACTTAACTTGATTTATTTACCTAAGCTCATGCAGCTGGGGAAACTGGAGAGAGAGGAAATTATTTTTCAGTTCTTAATCCATTTTCCTAGATTAGTATTCTGTCTTTTCTTTGATCTATGCTCTTTAGAAAAGCTAGATCTCTCTGGTGGTGGCATCTTCCCTGCTCAGTCAGATCCAGAAGACATACAAGTCCCCCAGAAATTGTGAAATGCCCAGCTAAGTTGCACATTTTCCTAATTGTGCTATCTGGGGTTTTCTTTTTCCTCTGTTTATTCTTTTCTAGAGTTAATCTGCTCTTTTCTACTAGTTTGCCAAGCTTGATAGTTGCCTTTTGTCACAGACAAGCTCCTGACCTGCCCTTTTCCCTCTGTTGCTCTGCTCATAGATCCAACCAAGAGGAGCTGCAAGTCTTGCAGAGGTGCAGTGAAACAGCTCCCCCAAATGGTGTTACTTAGCATGGAGATCCCTACGGAAACGCAGTTTAAACTCCTTAAGATTCTTAAATGTTTTGGAAAAACTGACCTTCATAATATGTATGCACTTTTATTAGCAAGTTTTTACTGAAAACCTTCTTACTAAAAATCTGTTGACCAGCTATTGCAGTCTTGTGGATGCCCAGAGGTCTACAGTTCATACTTTGCTGCTCTCCGACATTTATCACAGCTGAGATTCAGAACTCTAAAGATATTAGGATAATTTTTGGACCTTGGAAGGCATGCAGATTTACCCACCCCACCATCACCACCACCACCCCCGCCCCGGATGGAGAAACATTTGTGGCAGAGAAGGTGTCATTCTTTTGTTGTTAAAGCAGCAAACAACCAGATAACCAGAGGAAATACCAGGCGGTATGGAGGAGGACCACAGTACAAAAGGGAGTCTGTGGTACCTCAGAGTCTGTGGTCTTCCAGTAGCGTGGACAAGACAGAAAAATGAAGAGTATCTTGACCTGTCCAAGGAATGTGCTGGTTCAACCATAAATTTGTTAGCAACGTGAAATTTTGTTGCTTTTATTTCATAAAGATGCTTCATTTTGCCCTTCAAAGTCATCAGTAAGTTCCCACTTAGTAATGCTGATTCGTTAAAGGCCTCATTAGTTCCAAAAAATTTGACACAGAATTTCTGGAGAAAATAATAAAAAAAAAGAAACTATTACCACATGTAATTCCTATGGTCATTGCCATGGGTTTTTAGCTCAAAACACTGCAAGTCAGATCCCCAAAACTCTTTGATGAGGTGTAAAATTGTAGATTGATCAATATCTATATTTATATATCCTTGTAGTTTTTGATTTGCCATCTGTTCTTTGAGCCTGTGGACATCACATTTTTGGACACTTGTGTGTCCACTTAAGTGTTGGAACACTTAATAGTAACTCACTGCAAAAGTGGCTAAAATACTTCTTTACAAGAGAAGTTATCAGGATACAGGCTAAGATTATTAATTTATTCCTAAAAGGAGTTTTTAATATTTTTTCAGAAGTAAAAACAACCTGTGATTTTCGTATCTTTATTTATTATTGTCAGACAATAGGTGCCAATTGCTGCTTTAACAATTAAAAAAAATGCAAACAACTAGAAAACTCACTTGTTTCAATGTTTCATATTTGCAAAATGTGCTAGCAGGTGTATTTTATTTGAACATCAAAAGAGGCCTTATTTAAAATTACCTGTTTGGAGATATGTCCAGCTATTTTGTAGCAAGTAGGTAATTAATGCAAAATACAAAAGGAAGTTTGAAACACACTGGATGGATATTGAAGGTCCTGTGCCCATGTTAAAATAATGTATTAGAGGTACCTACAATGCTGAATGACCCTGTCTAAAACACAGTCAGCTTTACCCCTGTTTAATATTAGTGGGCTTTGAAATTATTTCATGCAGACACTTTGCAGAATCAGGTCATGTATTCATCAGATTTTTGAATGTCACTGGCTGCATTAGACATGTTTGATAACATTGTGGTTCACATCCAGCAAATATGCCAGCAGTAGAAAAAATTGTCCTTTCTAAAAGACCCTGGAAACGCAAACACTAAACAGCAAATATCCACCGTGTGTCATTTCTCCTCAAAGCTGGCAGCACTTTGCATTTTCAGGAAGGTTATTTTTCCCAGTAGCTCCATCCTGACCAAATGGTGGTGGCAAACAAACAATCAGCCAGTATCATCAGAAGGAAAGGCTGGCAATAATTTTAACTGTTTCTTCCCTAAGGAGTAGAGACCAAATGAGGAAATGACCAAAACAACTGAAAGCCATATTCATCAGTGTCAGTGCTGAACAAAGGATTGTCTTGTGTTTCATAACAGATATTATTAACTCACTGGAAAGGAACAATATTAAGTGTAGTACAGGCTGCTCAGCTTTAATGCCTTTGTAAATATGCAATCTGCTCTCTATGCATCAGTCACGGACACCCAGCAGTCTTTGGTAATAAGAATATAGTGAATTAGTCTTACTATAATGAGAATGTGTATACGACTTCAAAGGGAAAAATTAATAATAAAAACAAAAGGATGAAAACATCAAGTATTAAGAAGTTAATGCAATCATACTCACAAAAAGCCTACACCTTCAGGAAGAGCATTTCAGTACAATAAAGTTTGACATGAGCTGTTAAGGCAAGCAAAGCTATTGCCAATTACATGCTGCCTTTTCAGGTCATTCCAAGACAACACAGCGACTGCAAGCACATGATGAGATTGTAACAAAAATGATAATAATAAAGAAAAAGGGCATCTGCTTTAGTACCTAAGTAAAAAAACTTGAGGTTTTTTAAAATGAGGTCTTCCTCATAGGTTTTGAACACTTTTAATCCTAACCCTGTGTTTTGAAAATCTGCTCAACATCACAGAAAAAAAAAAGCTAAACTAGAAAAATAGATCTGTTCTTCTATAGGTTTGGCAACATGCAGTCAGTATTCTACATAAACAAGTCATACTTTCTCTGTTCTGCTTCTGAGTATCTCAGCTGTGTCTAATTAATTCACACATCTTTTCTCCTACATTTAAACATTTTTGTATCACTGCTGAAATACAGCATTTCCCAGATAGAATGCTTTTCTACACCTTGCTTAAAAATACATCAGAACCCTGTCACTTAGGATTTTTTTTCTCCCAGTGCCAAAGGACAGTAACGTTTTGTGACCTTATCCACTTAAGGAGTCACATCTGAAATTGCTTTTCCTCCTCTTGGCATGTGGAGACCCGGCTCATACCCTCTGCCTTGTGACTCAAGGTTGTGCAACCACGTGAATTGTTTTCAGGCTATTGGAAGCAGCAACTACAGAGCTATAGCAAAACAGTGCTGGCTCAAAAGAAGCATTAGCCCTAGGCTAGGATGTTTGCAGCTTGGACGTACAAGAACTGGTGGAAGGCAGGTGCTAGGCTTATCTGCCAGCACTCCGTACATACCGGACTGGGCCAGGCAGCTTGGGCCTTTTCACTCCTGCCCTATGAGGTGCATACTTTTCTAGAGCCCACCCCATACCCAAAAAGCCACGTCAATCAGCTGGGATGCCTGAGGGCATGGTGACTTTGACTGAAATTCCTTTAGAAATATTGTTTTGGGACGGAACCCTAAGGAAAGCGTATGACAGAATGCAGCTCTGTAATATCTAGTTCGCTGAACAGAAAAAAACTCATAGTTCCTGAAAGAGATAAATTTCATACTGATAATTTGAGAGCAGTTCCTAAGGAACCAAAGGAGATGACTGAAGAAAATCTCAAGATCTGGTTTCCAAGCATGGAATTTTGGAATTTTCTCTTCTTGCACATCTGAGCTATATGTATTTCTGAATGATGTAACTCTCATGTTTATTGATTATAATCCACTATCCCCTTTCTGTTTTAATAAGTAGTGTCCAAAGTGTTATGGATTGTTTATAGAGATATTGTTATTTTAATTCATTTTTAATTCTTTAAGTAACTGAACTGAATTTATCCGCTTTGTCAAAGGTTTCCAGAAACCGCTCCCTGTAGAAAAGACCCATCACTGTCAGAAAAATCTCGTAATACTCTTCCTCCTTGTAGCAGAGGGAGTTAGTCAGGAGCAATGGAGACCAGATATACACAACACTTAATTAAGAGTCTTTCATAAAACCAGTAAAAGATACAGTGTCCCAGTTGAATTTGGTGAATTTGTGAACATTAGTAATTTTATTTGGTTTTGATTTTTTTTTTTTACAGAAACACAGTAAAATGCTACACACCCCAAACCTTTTTTCTGTCAGCATAATGTAAGGAGAAGAAACAATTACATGATGAGTAATTCCATTTGAATTGCAGGCTTGATGGTAGATCTCTTCCCATTTGAAAATATGAAAAAAGTAACTGAACAATATAAGGGGTTACCTAAGATACCTTTAACTTCACTTGAAAGCTAGGTGTTTTGAAGATCAGGTGTTTAGTGTGTTCATCTACATCTGCTTTACAGTTTGTTCATTTGGGATACAAAGAGAAATTGAAGATTCAGTTTATATTAATATCCGTCTCTGTTTCACTTTTTCACACACAAAAAAAGGCTACTGATATCTATGATAATCTTTGAAATTGTTCATAAAAGTGTTCTCTACTGGTTGTGCTTTGAAATTCTATTCGTGAACTCTCAATCTTTTAAATATGCCCTGTAATACTATGTCGATCTCTGTGAACTCACGCAAAATTGACAATTTGACAAATGTCAGTGCTACATAACCTGAAAACCCTGTTCAAGTTCTGTAGCATGCAGCGACCCAAAAGATGACATTTTATCATCCTCCGTGTTTATTTTCATTCTGTCAGGTTGATGCAAATTTTTTTTTTGTTTGTGAAGTATGAAAATCTGTCTTGGATAACGTACTATTCTATCAACTTCTTAGCCTAATGTCATTGTTTTGGATGCCAGTTTCAAAGAATGTAGTTGGGAAAGCGGAACAACATCAAAGAAACCTTTTTTAATGATAGTTGATATGAAATTTCTTAAGAGAATGAAATTTTTGGAAGACTAAAATGCCCCCTTTTATTCCATTTCTCTAAGAGAAGGTATGAACCCTGCTTTAGGACTCAGAGTGAAGCTCTGAGTGCAGCAGAGTGCTCTTTCATGCTAGTTTAGTAGTGGTTTCTGGTAGAGACAATGAATGTCTTTTATTCCCATGGAAGTCAATGAGGCTAGAAGGGGTGTCTGTGCTTCCTGGCATCAGGACCTTGCTCAGACTATCAGATGTTAACAGTTAGGTGAGGTAACACAGAGAAATGAAATAAAAATGAAACAGTGAACCTAACAATTATTGCCGGCACCTGTGGCAGTGCTGTTAGTATAAAAATCAAACAGGAGTAGCAGGGGGCACCTATGCTCTCACAGCTGAAAATCTGTGGTACCTGATATCTCCTGGGAGACAAAGCATCCGCATCATAAATCAGGATGGAAAGATTAAAAGTAAAGCAATATGCTGTTTCAATACCTTACCACATGGGAGTGTTGCCTTAACCTTCTGCAAAACGTAACTTGTTTCAAATGTTGTGAGTTATAGCTGCCTAGATACCACATGCCCAGTCAGAGAGGTTAATTAAAAACTTTTTCTGTCTCTGGAGCCTCAGTAACTTGCTTTTCAGATGAAAGATGAAAATCATACATATTGTGCTATTGCACTGTTAAATCAGGTATTGAAAAGTATCTCTGGGAAGTTCAGCAGCTGTACTCCTCTCACTCACTAAGAGTGCATTGCTCACTGCTGGAACAGGTATTGAAGAGTAAAAGTTCATGAGGGTATTTTAGGGAGAACAATGACAACTTTGTGGACAAACTCAGAGAAATAGTTACTCATACTCATGACTAATGACCTAGAAATGTGGAAATCCCATGGTCCTAGAAATCTGGTCCACTTGCATGTAGACCCTTAGGTCTGTGAACTGAATCTGACCTCACAGATCTAGAGCCTTATTGAAACCCTAAAAAAATGGGGTCTGGATCTACATTGAAGCCCACTATCTAAGATAGTTCCATTATATAAAGTGTTTGTTCCTTCACATTACTTTGTAAATGCATCATGCAGGTCTTGGAGGATAATGGTCCTTTGTCATCTACTAAACAACATCACTGGGCTCTTCTTTAACATAACATTCCATAGTCTAGACAAATCTGTGCTTCATTGAATTCAGTGCCATCCACCTAAATAAGGTCAAACTTCTATTTATGATTTTTAACACCCTCTGCATCTAATCAGGCTTAACAAGAATGCAAATTGAGCAAAGTATTAGGTCTATTTTACAAGTTAAATGATTCAGCCTGTTTCAAACTTGGGTAAACCATACCTCTCTTGGGAGAATAAAACAGTCTTCCCCACTCAAATTTTCCATCTTTTTTTTCAATTGTCCATTAAATATGTACCAGAAAAATACATATTTTAATTTTACTCTTTGTGTGGAAGAAAAGCAAGAAAAATAAAATAAAATAAAAAAGGATAAGAGCAGTTACAACATTAGTCTCTGAGAAAAACAGTAGTTTGTCAGACATACAGACATACTATTGATATTGTAACTACTTATGCCAGGAGGAGATGAATCCCTTTGTAAAAACTAAATCAACTAAAATAGATGCAGTTTTTGTATATATTTTTCATGAATGTAGAAGGAATCAATTTGTCCTAACTCATATATTAATTAGATGTGTTTTATTCAGATGTATGTAGATTAGTAATCTGAATTATGTTAATTATTCTCCTTCCACAGGAGGGAATCTTCTAATGTTGTACTATGCAGTTGATGCTTCCAAGATACATTACTCCTTATGTAAAATGAATAAATCTAAAACTATAAAGGGTGAAGGTAAAACTACATTTCTCTTTAATGTGATACTGAAATTATTTCATAAATTGTTTTAGGCATTTTGTAAGTTCAAAAATCAGTTTCCATCTGCTTTTTCTTAAGGATGATCCAGAGGAAAAACAATAAGTAACCAAATCTTCTAAAACTGTCAGTAACTGAATTACTATTTGGATTTTTCCATACTTACTTAACAATATTAACAAATATTCACAATCTTTCCCTTCTGTATTATCAAGTATTGGACAAGTCATCAAAATTGTATACAATATGCTACTTCAGGTGAAGCAGATATATTATTTATTATTTGCTCTAACAGCCCCAGTCTGTAGTTTGACATTTCAAAATGCTTAGGCGCAGTAGTGACATGGGATATTTCTATTCATTCCTGCACTGTGACAGATCTAAAAATAAATTAATCCATTCAACATACAAACATTCCTTAGTGATTAAAACTTTTTAAAAATAACAGCCTCATTCTTTAACAAGCCATTTCTAGATGAGGATCAAAATAAGAAAGCAGCGTTGCAGGCTGCACTGGCACACGTGGCATGCCCTACTCCAGGATGGGCAGCAATCACTGCTCATCATAGTAAACACACATCCACATAAGAGATATATACAGTCCACCTGAGACAACGTATATACAGCAAGATGG
>NW_009259685.1:2096902-2127041 GCF_000687185.1 Egretta garzetta
CTCAGGCTAGTGTTGCACTAATATGAATTCTTATATAGTTTGGGGTTTTTTTCATCATGACAAAGGAAATAGGATTGGGAGGGGGGGATATCAATGTTTTATGGATGTTTGAGATGCAAATAGCAGGTTGGTGCTGTAGTTTCCAGTGATAAAGTAGCGGGTGGCATAATGGGAAAAAGATGCTCACAGGGAAGGAAGATGAGTTCATGTTTGTGAGCAAGATCCTCCTGAGATTTGCAGCAGAGGGAGAGGAGACCATGTACAAAGCCATTTGGAAATGTCAAGGGGGTCAGGATAAAGTTGTAACATGGCAGGAACTACAAAAGTCACTCTAAAACAGACAAACCAAAGAAAGCAAAGTATGGAGGGCAACTAGGAGAGGCCTCCCAAAGACTGGGCAATACAGGAAATGCAGCTCGTTTGTCCGTAACAGTTGCATTGAATACTGATTCTGGGCCTCAGCTAAAGAGACATCATTAGTGACTGTGACTGTTTTTTTTAAAAAAGCCTTCAGATTTGTCACAAAGGAGATTTTCTTCAGGAGCTATAACTAGATGCCTGTTATCATTTTTCCTGAGTCAGATATTGCCACTTTATATTCTGTTGTTATTTTCAAATTTTGAAAGTACATAGGTGAACAGCTAATTAACTGCAGAGATAACAGGCAATTAGCAAATCCAGTGCACCATATTTACTACACTTATGTAGTGGATTTAACATCAAAGTCACGGTGACTTCAATTCACACGCCATTCAGGCACCACTGAGTTCCTCTGCATTTGTGCAGCGGTTGGGCTCACTGCTCACATTTGGTCCAGGCCTTCCCTGACTATGAGGACATCGCTGTCTCTTAGATTAATACTCCATTTCCCAGGGCCATCTTCCTGTAAAAAAACCCTTTGTATTTCAAATATTTCTGCAAACTCTGTTAATGCAGGTGTCTCAAGTTAAGTCTTTGAAACAATTTCTTAAAATAATATGGTTGGGAATTTACAGAGACAAGTTCCTACTTGCTGAACTTGCACTGCACAAGCTTTCGGAATAGACTTTTGTCCTCATATTTTTGGGCCTCTTGGGTCCTGTACAGTGCTTAGATACTACAGTGAATGGTATTGTGCAGGTGTCTATGCCAGCTTTTTTCTTCTTTTTGAAAAAAAAAACAAACCCAAGTTTTGGAACACATTGGTGACTACACAGATTCCAAAACAGTTTAAATGCCAATGACAGAATTTCTTTCTAAAACACGGACTTTCCTCAGTGAACCTTCTCTATGAAATACAGGAGACTGCCCAGTGCTGGGCATTTCATACCACTGCATATTTGTGCAATCTCCAGCAGAGGTTCTGTAATTCTGGTTAGTTGTTTGAGTATGAGAAAGTTAGGTTTTCTGGCAATTCAGAGAAAACCTCCACCTAGTTAACATGAAGTCCTTACAAAATTCAAGAAAAGTAATAATCTATTCA
Organism: Egretta garzetta; assembly: GCF_000687185.1. NCBI lineage: Eukaryota > Metazoa > Chordata > Aves > Pelecaniformes > Ardeidae > Egretta > Egretta garzetta. The sequence continues at coordinate 2,098,365 of NW_009259685.1, forward strand.
AGTGTCTTTAGCTATAAATAACAGTATGTTTTCCATTTCAATCTAAACACTTGCAGTAGCTGTACCTAAAAAAATGTTTTGGAAAATACATAAATAGAAAAAATTCACCAGTGAAACTGCTTAAAGTGACTTTTATCTTGGCTTATTTGTTTTTGGCTGCAAAAAGCAGAATATTGGAATGGTTATAAGAAAAATCTTGACAACAATTTCAGATTATTATTACTTTATGACTGAATTTAAAGCACATATACAGAGGATGTTTGGTTTATAATTTTGTTTCCAGAATCTCAGGCATTGTATTTCATAATAGCATTTTATGCTGCATTAACAAAGTTTTATGCTGCGTTAACACCATTTTATAGCATAATGGAAAACAAATGGGAACAAAAGAGGTAAAATGGAAAATAAACTGTAAAACTTTTTTTTTTCTAGCTGGTTCCTGTGCTGTACACTGATAATATTGCCAGCAAAACACCAATGGCTTTTAAACTATCCTCCTCTTTAACTTCACTTTGAAATGAAGATTTACTGTATCATATATTTTCATATATTTGTAAAGAGACAGACTGGGATCCATATTTTGGAGCCGAGATTTTTCTAACATGAGCGCTTGTAAATTAAATTTGGCTTGATTTTAAATACAAAGTATGATATATTATATAAGGCAATTGAGAATACTAGTTGTCCTATCAAAGAATCAAAGAATTGGAAGAAAGGAATAGATAACAATTTACAGCTAGACAAGGGGTTTTCACAAAGGAAAGGATTACCCTCTAGTGATTAAAATGAACCAGGTTTCCTGTTCTGCTTTCTGATGTTATTGACCTTTTCCTCAAAATCTGTGTGTTCTCAGCTGGAATCATGTATAGCTTTGGACATTTTTTTCAAGAAAAGTTCAGCGGAGAACTGGAAGAATACTCAGAGGCTAGAAAAAACAGGCAAAATGGAAGGTATAAACAAATTGGGACTGCTTAGACTGGGAAAGAGACAGAGGAGAGCAAATACAAGTCTTCAAATACTAGAGACAAGAAAGGAGGAGAAAGGGAATCATCTCTTCTCCATGTTCATAGTAAATAGGGCAAAAATAAAAACTTAATAATGCAGCAAAAAAATTTAAACCAGACATACATACAAAAACCTACCAATAGCAAAATGAGTAAGAAATGGGAGAGTTTACCTTTGAAAACACCAATTAAAAACATCTTAGGAACTTTAAGAACAGGTTCATGAAACATGCTGGGAATAAGTGTAGTTGCACTTTTCTATCATTAATTTGATTTTGCTTCCCATGGAGAATAAATAGAACTGGGCGCTGAACTTTGAACATTCTCCTCCTGCTACGTTACCTTTCAACTAAACCAGTTCCTGCATTCAGCTCACTGTGCAGCCATTCAAATACTCATGCCAGCCAAAAGGACAGGGTAGCAAAGGGACAGCAACTAACTGCTAGAAGCAGGGAACGTGTGTGATTGCTTCCTTTGGCAGATCTGCTTGTCATATGCAAATGCAGGACATTTGTAGAACTATGCCTTATTTCTTGTATTATACCACAGCCTATTTCGAGAAGAGCTTTTTTGTTCTAAGTTTGTCTGTTGTAATGAGATGGTCCTGAGCAATGTCTGGAATTCCTAGGTAGGGTAGCAATTTGAATAACAAAAGAATAAAATACACTAGAGTTACTGAACCTATATACATCCCGACAGGGCAACTGGTGACATGTTAGGATTTCTTTTTTTTTTTTTTTTTTTTTTAATTCCACACATTCAGGAAACTTTACTGGTTTCACAGAACAAACAATGAATACAAATGCTATTTGTCAGATTTCTAACAAGGAAAGCACTAAATACTGTATATTTAGTGTTGTGATACATAACAGCAGTCTTCCATCAAAGCTTACACAACTCCATCCAGAAAAGTCTACCTATATTAAAAGCAAAGAATCATCTTGTATACCCATATCTATCAGGAGCCTTCAATAAGAACAATGTTTACTGAGGGCAAAACGCGTGACTGAGACGGATTTATGATATTTAATTACTTTTTCCCCTCATGTTTCTAAAAAGGTTATTTCCAACATCCAATTCTCCTATTGCAGCTCAACCATTTTACAGTGGCTAATGATTTTTTTTAATAATAATAATTGATAAACTTTCTTTTCCTTTTAAACTTCTGCTCCCAACACTAGAAAAACATCACAGTTTCACTGGGAAGGAATTGCTCGTGCTGATGAAAGTAGTATTCTGCCAGAAAGCAGTTGCATGCAGTGAATTGTAGGGCAACTGACAGAGTATCTGGTTGTTCTTTTATGTGGAGATCCTTCACACCCTTCCTTTCCTTTTTTAAACATTGTTTACATAAAGAAACTCCATCAGTTACATGTAGGCTTAATTCCTGTAGGCTAGAAGACAGAAAACACGTGCATGGATTTTCTGGTTTGTTTGTAGTAGAGCTCATCAGTTACGGATTTCAGTGCTCACCAGCAGTTGTCAAGGCTTCTGAATTTTTTTCTTCAGCTACTTCATTGTTTGGCCTCTCCACATACCACTTTCCACAAGTCTTTTTCAAAACCTTTCCTCTTTTCTCACAAACCAATTCATCCTACTTAGTTATCAGCCTTGTTGTCATGGCTTTTAATGTCTTCTACACATCTGAATATCCACATTTTCTTTTGGTTTTATTTCTCTTGTGATGAGTGTCTTGGCTTGCTTTTCCATTTGGCTCCTTTACATGTCATTTAGTCAACTAACATAAATTCCACTCTTTCAGATTTTTACTCCATTGCCTTTCATGTAGGTGGGAGCAGTCTGTGGACTTTGAGGATTCCTCAAATAGATAAAGTAATTTTTTATATGTCAGAGGTATTTCATTTCAAGAATAAATTTCCAAAGGTGGTATTACCCAAATAGATGACCTATTGATAGTAAAACAGGTTAGTAAAAAAACCCCACAACTGGTTAGTATCTGAAAATACATGAGCATAAATAACAACAATCAGCTACTGTACTCATACAGGAATAATATTAGGATTTGATTAAAAAAAAAAAAAAAACGAGCCATGGGAACATCTTTTAGGACTCTACGTGAACCGTTCATGTGCAAGATATTTAAAACTAAAGAGCTTTTCAAGTTTTCTTGGGCCTTTGTTTTCCAATTTTCAAATTCAGAGTAAGACTAGTAATGAGAAAGAACTAGAAGCAAAAAGGACAAAGAGCTGAAAAAGAAGAAACACAGTGTTCATTTAAGTCTCCAAAGACAATTTTGAAAATAGCAATATATGACAGCTTATAACTTACAGCCTGGTGAGAATTTTCCATATTCTAAGCATTATTAAAAGCATAATTTATTTCAACAGAAAAAAATGAAAATAAAAAGGCAAGAAATTAAACAGATTCAGAGGCAGGCATAAAAATGATTAGGGACATGAAAGAACTTCCATATGACAAAAATGAAAAGATCTGCACTGTAAATTTAGAAGACAAGACTTGATGAATGTATACAAAATAAATTATAGTATAGTGAAGATAAATTAGGCACTTTCCTTCCGCATTTCTGCAGTGCAAGATCATAGGAATATTCAACAAAACCGAAACCCAGGAAAGTTAGAATGTATAAATGGAAATATTTTTGTGCTACATTAAGTTACCCTATGAATTATCATGAAATACTTCTAAGTCAAGAACAAAAATAGGTTTCAAAAAACAGACCAAATACATCTATGAATGAACAAAGAATACCTACATTAAGAATAATTACAAATGTAGCAAACCATGAAGCAACTTGTCCTGCAGATTTCTAGATTGTAGACCTCTCCTCTGATACTCCTCTTCCCCTTTTTCTCTTTATTTTACAATGAAAGTAGGAACACATCCTCTTATATCACATATATTAACTGAATTTCATGGTTTGCCAAGGAAGTACTGGATTAATATAGCTCAAATACATCAAAATACACATGCTTTTGATAAAACTGACCTACTTCTAAAAAGAAAAATCATTGTGATTTTAAGGAGGTTCAGCATATTCAATAGGTGTAGGCTAACTCCTGTTAAAACCCCACTAGCAGGATATGCACATGAGGCAGACTTTGGAAATTGCTGCCCTTATCTTTCAGAAAGACACACACACCAACACCCCACAACAAAAGCCAAACCCACAGGTATTTTCTTCCACTTTTTCCTCAGGTGGGTCTTAGATGGGAACCACACACCACACTCATGGACAGACCTACTAATCCCAGTTTTGCAAGTTCTTTCATGATAGTTCATTCAATGGCTGATAAAAAATCATCTATATAATCCAAACGCAAGACTCTTTTTGTCCTCTTTAATGGAGGCCTAGGAGAGCCACTGTTTATTCGGAAGAAGAAATGAATGCACCTTCTGCAATTGTCTGAGAAAGATGCAATATTTCTCGATGGTGACAGGAATTAGCACTGCTCAGATTCTAATGGGATTAAAAGGAGGAGCTTGAAAAGGTGATGATGTTAAAACATCTATTCTGAGAAAAGCAATAACACTTTTAAAAGTAATGTATGCAATATCAAGTGGAAAAGATAATAACACTGACTTTTTTTGATTTATTCTCAACCTTTACAACCCATCAAAAAGTTAATTTAAAAAAAAAAAATCTGCAGAGAAAGTGGTGGGCCTGTATTTGACCTAATAAAACCAGAAAAAAAGATATGAGCTCATAAAACATTGTAATGATATGGACTACTAGGTAAGTAATAAAATTAGCCTGATGAGCAGATACATTCAGCAGTATAACTGAAAACTACAGGACTGCCAAAACTAGATTCCAGTTCAAGCTCAGGGGCTGACCAACATTCCACACACTTTCCACTCTAACAGATCGAACTACTTCTCTTGATACCATTCACAGTGAACGCTGGTATTTAGTCCAAATGCCTACAGCTTATAACGATTCCCATACAAGTCAATTCTAGCACCCAAAAATGAGTTTCATTTGAATTCCAAAATCTGTTAATAGGAAGCCTAACAAATGCCAGGAGTCCAGGCAGGATAATAGTAACACTGATTCCTAGAAATCAGGAACAAACCACAAGAGAAACATCTGAAAACAATTCCAAAAAATAATCATGAGTGACTAAGGAACAAATCTTTACAGCTATAAAAATCACTAGAATTTAAACCTGAATGCTGTCCATTTTAAGTAATTAAATAATTAGATTATATTATTGTTATTATTACCCAAACTTTGAAAGTTGTCTTACTTGTTACTTTCAAAATCAAATAGATCACGCTGATGGACATGGTAAAAATAGGAGAAAGGGTGATTTATTGGCTTTACAATTTTTTCCAGAAAAATGTTAATCACAGTCTTTTAAAAATAATTAAAATTCCTGTAAGGCATGGTTAAGGCAACAAAATAGTCTTCCTAAATTAAAAAAGGAAAAAAATAATAATAATGAGCCGTACTGGATGAATAATAAATACAGCTGAACAAATAATTTACAACACATCACTTACTGATCTAATTTAAAATTCTGTTTCTATTCATGGAATGTCTGTGATCAGCTTATAAGATCATTTAATGTACATTTTCATTATCTGAACGTAGTCAATGACATGTAAAGGTACTCTTTTAAATCTGAAGTTTGTCATAAGATTATGATTACTAGTCGCTATTGTGCAAGTACTAATTAGTCATCCCTTGTATTTATATTAATTTTATTTTTGGACAAACCACAGACCGTGTGACACAGCTCTATTCCCTGGTAGGTGTGCTATTACTTCTAGGATCTGCATTCAGATGTGCATCTTGTAAAATTAGAAAGCTCTATGAATATACTTTATTAAGGCTTACTTTCTTCCTAGAAAGCCATTTAAAAGTCCAATAAAATTATTTTAAAAACTCAGATGAGTCTGAGAAGTTGTATTTTTCCTTTTGTTACTCAGCCTCTTGCCACGTTCGAGGAAGAGCTCTGCCCTCTATGGCTGAACTCTGTCGGTGAGGCAGAGACTTTCTCGCTTTGCCTGTTGGATCCTTGTTTACTGTACCTTTTCTCTTGCCCTTTATTTCATATGCACACTGCCCTTTGTGTATGATCTGTCTCGCTAAGAAGATGCTGACAGCTCATTCTGCACTACATGGCTGGGTTTTGGCTACCACTGTTCCAGTTCTTAAAGACTGTAATTCATATTGACCTAAAGGCCTGCTGATCTCCAGGAGTAACATCATCTGGGGCTTCACACTGCATATAAATGCATCCTTCCCAATACTGTAAATATTTTTCTGTAAGCAGCCCAAGAGCACTGCTGGCATTAGTGTCTAAGCTCAGCATGTACCTTAACAGAACATATGCAGCAGGGCATAAATGCAAGATGGGAAGTTTACAGGGCATCTTAAATACACTACTGGTTTTAATTTGGGAGAAGATATAAATTTGGAGAGCGGGCATTGTTTTATGTATGTTTTACAAAAAAAAAGAATAATCTGTCACCAAACATGCACCAGCAACTCGACTGCAGGTACCATAAAGCTGGAGTACATGATCCCATGGCATTGGGAATTCTCATTTTCTCCCAGAGCAGTATCACTGGTAATGTTGAATGCTTCTAACATTACCCATAAAATGTTATCAGGATTCTAAAATTTGCTTCAAGTTTGATGGAATTATGTACGTCCACTAGGGACTGCTGTTCTCACACACGGGACTTTCCACATGGGTGTTTGGACTGGCCCACAGTAAGCCAGGAACCATCCCAAACCACAGTGCATTTGCAGGGCATATTTCTGTGAGATACTGTCTCCAGTGTAAACTCGAGATACAACAAAACCATATTATCTGTTAAATGTTTGCTTCCACATATGTAATAATACATATTGTGTCATTATACTAATAATGCATATTAATAAATTATACACACAAGTAAAAAATTCATATATAACATTCACAACATAGAACATGTATTTATTATTTATACAGAATATATAGCATATATATGAGTAAGTACATGCAAATTATAAAAGCAAAACCAAGTGCTCTGCTGAATATGCTTCCTAGAGAGAAGACGAGAACAAATCGATGAGAGATGTTAATGACACTATCTAGAGCACCGTGTGTCTCATAGGACTAACAGAGGAATCCACAAACAGTGAGCCCGCACCCCTGGAATCTTCTATCATTCGTTATCTCTGCAGCTGGGACACAGTGTAACACGCTGTAAGTCATTTTTCCCAGAGTTGGAATAAACTAGACAAATGAATAGAGGAGAAAAAAGGAATGCAAATAAAAATTAATTTTTGACCCAAATACCTGATGGAATTGGCTCATACAACAGTTATCACCAAGTCTTTAAAATTGCCAGAGAATCAGCTCCTTAATTCTGTCTGCGTTTTAACAGGGCTTAGGTGCGTAATTCCATTTAATCGCTGATAAACCTACATGCATCTGTGATATAATACATTTTAAAGCAGTGACCACTGTTAGAAAGGTAAATCAAAAAAACTGAGGCTAAACACTAAAGAGCTCCAGCTCACCTCTGAACCTAATTGATATAGCCCCATGTGAGTGACCATATAATCACGAACTTGAAATTTAGCGTGGTATTTGTGATTATTAACGTGCTTATGAAGAACTGTGCTCATTTATAAAAGAGGACCTATTAATTCCAGCAGTATATCATCTTTAAATATTGAGCATATTCAAGTCAGCATCTGATCATACCTTTATACTAGTCAAACATAAGCTTTGTTGTCAATGATTTCACCACAGTGAAAAATCAATGCAAGATCAGAATCTTATCAACAAACGAGGAGAGAGAGAGAATTTTTATGAATGGTCCATAACTGCATCACACATGCTATTCCAGGGAAGAAATCATACTTTAATAGCACAGATAATAAGAATATGGAGGATAAAACAACCTCAGCCGATACAACTTAAAAGAGTACCTAACACTGAAGGTTATTTTAAAGGTAAAAGGCAAAATGAGGCTTCTTAAATACAAAACCTGAAAATTTCCCACCTGATTCTGGTTTCTATCATTGCTGTATTAGGATAGAGGTGATAAATGAGATTATATGAATTAGGGAATGTACAGAACAAACATTATGCAGATTTTTATTTTTTTTTTTGCTAAACTTACTGCTTCACACAGCAGACATGCCACAATCCTAAAATAGCATTATTAAGTCACGAAGACAAACTCAGAAAATTAAGGCTAGACTACGGTTGCTGGTGCAGCCCTAATTCTGCCCTATGCACCTGTGTTATGAGGAAGCTTTTAATTACCTGATCACACTCGTTTTCACACAGGACCTCTGCCACAGCTAGTGCATAACCTTCTCTAAAGAAAGAATAATTAGTCTCCGTATGGATTTTTCTGTGGTGGTCGTAACAACAGTAGGTGAAGGCTTGATGAAAATTAATTGTCTTCTCAACATTGCTATTTTTCCCATGTGAACACTTGCTGCATTTTCCACAGCCTTGTCCCTGCATTGTTCTGAGCGAAACTAGCTAAGTATAGCCTGAGGCAGACATGCAGCATGGAAAATTTAATCTCTAACTTTAAAGTCTTGCAAAGTTATAAACCAATGAAAAGAGGGTCTGATAGGTGGAAGTGTCAGGATACCTCCATAGTAGATACCACTAGCAATTTCCCCATAATATACCCAGATTTTCAACTGGTGTCAATTAGCTTCCATTTAATGATTTCAGTCTTAGTGTCTAAAAAGGCTGTATTTGAATAAATATGGAAAAAGACAGAAGTTTAGGAGACTAGATCATAACTGAGAGTCTAAAACAGAAAAAGATCCTGATGTGATGACACTGGAAATCCAGGATTAAAAATCAGAAAAGGGAGATTTAAACTGCCTAGGCAAGAACTGGTAATTAGCTTGCAGCAGAGAACTGCAACTCTGAAAAGCAGATGAGGAAGAATAAAGGAAGAACTGGGCTTGACTGGGAAATCATAGTATAAACAGATAGACTGGATAATAACCTCAATGGAGACAGTTGGGAATCAAAAAGTCAGATTAAGAGATAAGGAAGACTGAAGCTCAAAATTCAGGGATAGTCAGGCGAGATAAAGTGCCTCGAAGAACAGGCACTAAACTGTGCTGACAGAGGGTACTGGGTTTCAAACAGAAAGACTAGAATCAGGCAAATTTGACCATTTTCAGGGAAAGGCTGGAGCATCCTATTCTCTGTACTGAGCTGTCGTCCACTGGACTGGAGTTTGAATAGACTGGATGGTGTACTGGGAGTGACTGTAAAGACACAGGACTGGGACTAATGACTGACTGGAAGCAATAAATCAGAACATGTTGTTGAACCTGGACTGAAAGTAAAGGTAACAAGCAGAAGAAATACCACTCGTTTGAGCTTGCGGCTTTCCAGGGCTGCAGGACTCCACACTGCACCTTTGTATAGGCAAGTGTAGGTATTTACTACTGCTGAAATATCTATCTCACTGCATGATATTTTAGATGACAGTCATGATGATACCTTGATAAAGCTATTACTTTATTAGCTGGAGCATTCGCTGTGTGAGGCAAGAGATGGCTGACACACATACGGCAAGCTTGGATAAAATTATAGAATCAGACCACTAAAATCATCAAGTCCAACCGTCAACCAACACCACCATGCATACTAAACCATGTCTCAAATTGCCTCATCTACACATTTTTTGAAGACCTACAGGGATGGTGACTCCATCACCAATCTGGGCAGCCTGTTTCAATGTTTGACCATTCTTTCAGTAAGGAATTTTTTCCTAATATCCAATTGAAATCTCCCCTGATGCAACTTGAGACCATTTCTTCTTGTCCTATCACCTGTTACCAGGGAGAAGAGACAAACAGCCACCTCACTACAGCCTCCTTTCAGGTAGTTCTAGAGGGTGATAAGGTCTCCCCTCAGCCCCCTTTTCTCCAGAATATACAGCCCCAGTTCCTTCAGCTGCTCCTCACAAGACTTGTGCTCCAGGCCCCTCACCAGCTTTCTTCCCCTTCTCTGGACCCACACCAGCTCTTCAATGTCCTTCTTGTAGCGAGGGGCCCAAAACTGAACACAGGATTTGAGGTGTGGCCTCACCAGGGCCGAGTGGAGCGGAAGGATGACTTCCCTACCCCTGCTGGTCACACTATTCCTGATACAAGCCAGGATGCCATTGGCCTTCTTGGCCACCTGGGCACACTGCTGGCTCATATTCAGCTGACTTTCAGTCAGCACCCCCAGGTCCTTTTCTGCCAGGCAGCTTTCCAGCCACTCTTCCCCAAGCCTGTAGCGTTGCATGGGGTTTTTGTGACCCAAGTGCAGGACCCAGCTCTTTGCCTTGTTGAACCTCATACAATTGGCCTCAGCCCATCGATCCAGCCTGTACAGGTCCCTCTGTAGAGCCTCCCTACCTTCACACAGAATGACACTGCTGCCTAACTTGGTGTCATCTGCAAACCTACCGAGGGTGCACTCAATCCCCTTGTCCAGATCATTAGTAAAGATATTAACCAGAACTGGCTCTAAAACTGAGCCCTGGGGAACACCACTTGTGACCAGTCACCAACTGGATTTAACTCCTTTCACCACAACTCTCTGGGCTCATCCATTCAGCCAGTTTTTTTACCCAGCAAAGAGTACGCTTGTCTAAGCCATGAGCCACCATCCTCTCCAGGAGAATGCTGTGGGAAAGTCTGTCCAAGGCTTTGCTGAAGTCCAGGTAGACAACATCCACAGCCTTTCCCTCATCCACTAGGCGAGTTACCTGGTCATAGGAGATTGGGTTGGTCAGGCAGGACTTGCCTTTCATGAACCCAAGCTGGGTGGGCCCGATCCCCTGGTGGTCCTGCACGTGACTGGTGAGAGCATTCACTGCTCCATAACCTTCCCCGGCACCAAGGTCAGACTGACAGGCCTGTAGTTACCTGGATCCTCCTTCCAGCCCTTCTTGTAGATGGGTATCAGTTGTTTTACAGTCAAAAGTGTGACTGCACTTGAATGATGCCCTGTTAAAAGAAAGACTGGATCAGGTCCTTGCTTCTGTCACCAGACTTGATTCTAGACAAGTCACTAACATCACACTTTCCCAAAGTAGTTATTACGTACCTAGAGATCTCACCTGCAGCAGCAACTGAAGCTAATGAGAGGTCCACTTTGAATTTAGGAAGCACCACATAAAACTGAAGTCATGAAAACTCATCTCCTTGGTGTCTCACATTTAGTTGAGTCTCTCCTTACCCCCTAATTAATTTGTGCATTAGACACAAGAGTGTCAATAGCAACATACATCCACAATCTTTACAATAAAGTGAAATCCAAATGATTGCATGGCCTTATTCATTCTGACACTTCTAACTTCAGCATTCTTGATTTCAGAGTAGCAATGTTGTTCTTGTAACTTAGCTTTTCATTTGTTATTTCATCCCTAGGCTGGATGTTTTCCAGCACCAAGGGCCATTTATAGATATCTATAAAGGTTTTCATAATTAAAACTTGCCCTAGCCAACAGCTACTTCTCAGTTTAACAGAGCTTTTTTTTTTTTTTTATGTTTATGACTTGCTTGTGTTCCCTGAAATGACCACACTCATTCCTCATTTGCATTATTTATACTTTTGTATATTTGTTTGTATTTCTGTACTTTTTGTATTTTATTTGTATTACTTACACATGTATAATGGACTTTGCTTTATCTTTCCAGGACTTAAAAGATACATATCTTTTGTGTACTGCAGCTATTTTTTTCCCCCCAGTCAAAATTAATAAATGCTAGGAAAAAGGAAAGAGAATTTGGACAAGTGTCCAGATTTTTTCTCAAGGGAGCCTGTTGTTTTCTGTTTCATAAACAAAAAGCTTTTATACATCCTAAGCAGCCCTGAAAGGTTTGGTTTTCCAATATATTTGCATTTCTCTAAAGCACTTGAAAAGCAAACATCATGTCACTAAGAATATGAAAGTGACTATATAATGAAATATCTGCTTTACCTATTTCCACTTCCAATGGGTTTAATCCTTAACTACCTATCTCCCTAAATACATTTGCCTATAACATACAGTGGGGATTTTTAATTAATAATGTTCTTAAATCTATGCATTAAATATGCTGTGGTTTGGGGTCCTTTGTAATGATGGGTATTTTGAAGCTTGAACTGCACCAGCAAAACTAATCCATTTAAAGTTTCTTCATCATGTGGAAAGGGAAAGAAAAATCCTGTTTTACAATATCTTTCAAAGATCTCTATAGATATAGATACACATATAGATATACATGTAGATATATAGATATAAAGGTATATTTAGATATATAGGTATATTTAGATATATAGATATATAGAAAAAATCAGTATCAGGTTGATTCAAAGATCAAAATTCATGTCACCTCACTTAAGGCACTAAAGTAAAGTTCTTACTAGGAGCCTAATCCTCCTCAACATGCTATTAAAAACAAAAAAAGAAAAAAGAAAAGTTCATGATTTGGTGATTTGAAAGATACAGTACAGATATCATCAAGATATTTCAGTTATCAAGGATGGTTAAATTAGGGATATCGAGTAAGTGCTTGAAGTTAGGCAAGTAACCAATAAGCCATGCACATGGGCAGATGGTGAGAGCACAGCCTCGCCTCTCTCATCCAGTACTTGATTCTTACAGGATTTTGATACAGATAAAGCAAAAAGATCAGCTTTTTTCAAATTAGGGCCTTCAGTGAATGAGTTTCTTACGTGTTCCCCCCTTCCAGTCACAAGACATTCCTGAAACAGGTTCAGAGAAGTTTTTTCTCAGTTTTTTTCTATAAAAATAATTCTGTATTCTTTTTGCCCTACTCCTTATTTTATCAGAGTAATGAGACCAGCAAAACAATAGAAAGTCATCACAGTTTGCATGAACTTATAAAATGGAGAGAACACTGACTGATTAGCACCAGAGAGCGAGACAAAGCAACTATTAGTTTGTCAATTATTTAGACACCTACAAATACGTGATCAGTTAGTCTTTAATTTCCTCATATTGTCCTTTAAAGATGGTTCTTTCTACCTGCTCTCTGTTCTCTCCCTGTGGCCTCTTTTTTTCTGAGAAAAGAAAGCAACCAAAATGGTTGTTGTTTTTTTAATGAATAATCTGAGAAAGTACATCACCAAGGCTGTCACTCAGAAGGAATATTCAATTAATTAGCAAATAAAAGTGTATTTATCTTGAAGGCTAAGTAATTTAAATGAGGTATCAATAATTTAGACACTACTCAGCTCTAGCTAGCAGGCTTTATAACGAAGTTATGTGAGTATTTAAATACTTCCTACTAATTGTTCCCCACACACAGTAAAAATTGTCTGTTTCTTAATAGATTAAATGTCAGGATAACCGCCCTAATTAAATTAAATTAAGATTTCCCTACCTAGCAATGTATGTACTGTAGCTGCTGCAGGAAGAGTAAGCAGAAACTCATGTAGAATTTTGATGTTCAAGGGCTAGTCTTGTAAAAATTCATGCAAACCAATCTAAGTTACCTATTCAATTAGTTTCATTCAGCAAACTGGAATCCACAGACAGTCTACAAATATGAATGTTAATTTATGTAGCTTACCACTTGAATTCACCTAAACAGCTATGACATATTACGTGAATAATCTCTCAGATAGCACTTTTGAATTATATATGCTTTTCCTAGACTTGGAATTTGTTTCTGCAGATGCTGCAGACTTGATGCTTTGAGAGCTCTATTCTAATCACATATACATGAGCACCAAAAATTAGTCACTGTATGAGCCAAGGAGGATTTTTCAACCAGCTGCTTGCATTTTGGCATACCTGTACGTCTGAGATTAAAATTAAGTTTCAGGTCCCTATGACTGGGTTTTACAGTCATACTGACAGGAATAACAGAGAAAAGAATGAGCTGCTCTATTACTCTAAAACAAGAGCTGGTTTGTTTGTTTTTCCCAAGACAAAATGCCCTAACACTTTCAGAAGAACATATTAAGTATCCTTGCTTGTATTCAAACTCAAATGTGAGCAGTGGAAATGACCATTCGGTGGCTCAAGCCCCCAGAACAGAGTGAGGCTTTTCAGTTAATCATTTTTCCTTCTTGTATGGGCCTTTATCACAAAATCACAGAGAAGTAGAATTTAAAGAAGATACCTTAGACACCAGTTTTAATCTTCTCTCCCTGGGAAGAAAAGTAAATTCCCTTCCATTTCTTTCCTTTCCATCTCATGTCATCTTGTTCTCAGCCTCAGTCTTAGATAATATAACCAGCTCTTTCCTATCCCCACAGAACCACACAATACACATTGTACAGTTTGATTTCCCAAAAGAGATCTCACAAGCTTCTATGCGGTATTTCTATCATCATCTTTTTCCCTCTGTTTTCTTTTTTAAGGGGAAAAATATCAGCAAAGATAAGAAACATACAGTACCAAATCCCTCCGTGCAATTATCTCCCATGTTCGTGAGGGCTGTAGGGATGAGGATATATCTGCTCAGTAGGAAGTATCTTTTAGTCCTTTTGTTATGCAACTTTTTGCCTTTACGTTAAACATAAATTGTCGCTGAAATATCAAATGCCTTCTTGAGTGGAAGTATCACAGACAACCATAATGTGAATTTCTAATGGTTTGCTATGATAAAGGTCAAATAAAAGTCTTCTTACAAAGCTTATTTATCAGATTCCTTTTCTATGTTCTTCAGGGCAGACCTCAGCTTGAATAAGTTGCCCTAACTCCAGGAGCCCTGATAATTTACCCAAACTGAGTAGCTGACCCTTAGTTTCTAAACACCAAGCTTTCCAAAGTGGAAATAGAGAGATAACAATTATATTGAGGAACAGAAAGGATTTGAAAGAGAGTTAGAGTGCCTGATGTGACATTTCCACGCTGCTATATGAAATTTGCAATGGAAATAAAGCAGAGTAGTAGCTCTTCCTACCTGAGGCTCTATACCCACTAAACGTTATGCACCCCCTGCAAGCAGAGATGACACCTTTTTGCTAAGTGTCAAAAATTATTCAAAGGGGAGAAAAAAAACACCTGTAACTGCAGAGACTTGTTTTGGCTATTTCCATAAGCACCTCCTGCAGAGAGTCAAGAGGACTGTGGAACTGCATTATTAAACACTGTGCCCCCTTTCCACATGCTCTCGTTTTTGCTAATCTCCCTGAGAACACACATTTTTGAGGAACTCTCACAGCTTAGGCTGCAGTCCTGAATAAATGCAGATACACCAGGCAGAAGTAATTTAGGAAAACTGGAAACTGGTGATGGGCATTTTGAGTATTTTGGCAGCACATAGTTTCTTATTTTCATCTACTAATTCTGGACAGAAAATTCTAATTAACAAAAAGTTTGAAATGTAACGGGAAGGGGAAATTAAAACCATTTTGTGACTTCTCTCATGTTCTGGCTCATATTATATACTATTTAACCATTTACAACTGGGGATAAGTACTAATGTTTGAATAGTTGTTTGACGATCTATGTCAAATGAATATGATTGCCTCACCCCAATTCTTCACATAAAAGATATGACAAAAATAGTATACACAACATTAACAGAAAACTATTTTTCTTTTCCTCAGAAGAAAGATACATTTATGATCTAAAGCTGTAGCCATATTCAGCTCAAGAGAGAGTTGTAGATAACGTATCATCAGTTTATGCTTTCTAATGCAAAATGGTAGGGCAGAATAGACATGATATAACTTGTGATCCCACTGTGAAAGGTTTTGCACAGGGAAAACTTACAGAAGTAATTTTCCTGTGTTTTTTCCTTTTTTTTTTACTTTTTCCCGCTTGCCTAGAGAGGATTACTGGCCCTACACACAAGATATTTTTCACTCAACCAAGCACAGAAGTTTACAGAGTGAATGTCATTGTAACAACAGGATTGTGTAGCTCCATTTTCAGATTTATTAAGAAGTGAGAAGTGAGTGGAGACAGTACCCTCAGGGGCAGGACTCAGTGCTTTGCCCTAGTCTATATCCTCTTCCCCTTTAGCCTAAAAGGGCTCATGGAGCTTTTGTGATCACTGTTTCTATCCAAAAAAGGAAATTACAAGGATAATATATTTGGTCAGAACTGAAGGATAGGAATGAAATGTGAAACATGGACTTTCCTGATATTTTCAGGTTACTAGGCTGGCTAACAAGTTCATCAAATGAAATATTGATTTTTCTGACGACAACTCCAAGAAGAATCCTATTTGAATTCAGGCTGACCTAATTGCTATTTATCTGGCATTAAGGGAAAAAAATAGCAAAAAGGTTTTCCAGTTTAATGTACCATAGCCCATGAAGCTATTTTTAAGCTCGACTGTACATTGGGGATCGCTTGTGCAGAGACAGACAGCTGCCAGAAAAGTTAATAAATATTTAATTGGCTACTTTCATCTACTGCTTTTTCTTCAAATTCCACAATAAGGAAAAAAATAAATAACAGCACAAACAGCTTTGGGCAGAGTACATAACTGAATAATATTCCCTAAGATTGTTTTGCATATGTTATTCATGAAGGTATGCACAGACTCTTATTTTGGGAAATGATGCATGAAATGTACTGTATACAATGAATGCTAGCAGGTAATCCTACAAGGGGAAAATATCTTTTCTCCTTAGGATTTCTAATGTTTTGGAACATTTCAAGCGTCTTAACTTGGCGACATAGAAATATAATCAAATGCAAAGGCTGAATAATTAAACTGGCAATGTTGACATTGAACTTCCACTGTTATAAGACATAACAGTTAATAAATACAGTATTTCATGCATATTGATTATTTTGTATTTCAGGTCCAGAAGCCAAATTCTATTTGTTATGAAAAAGACAAAAGATTTCAACAAAACCCTTAGTCATCCAATAAAAAAATAACTGATGCTTGCAAACTGGCTGATAATTAAACACAAACAGTAAGAGAAGCAGGACTAGTACATCATAAAATGGACTTTGTTAATTAATAAGATGAGTTTAGCTTTAGTAATTCATGCAAACATCTCAAACATATTCATTAGTGTTTTGCAGCATGTTTTGCAAAATAAGCCATTTGTATGCAACGGTGATACAAATGTTCTTGAAGGCCAATATGGTTAAAACATACTCTGCATAATGATGGTTGGATCGTATTTCTCCTCAGTCAGCAATAGATGTGAAAACTCCTAAAAACAGATTTACAATGATAGTTGGGGCTATAGTCTTGAGTTATGGCATTTGCCATGTTTGCCTAAACTCATATTTTTTCCATTTTTTTCCAAAAAGGAAGGAAGAAACTTGGGCCATCTGAGTCTGGCATGGTTTGGGGCTGGGAGAGTGGAGGCAAGGACCAAAACAAAACAAAAACCGGCTTGAAAACTGAGTCCATTAAGCATGACTCACAGACCCACAGAATTGTTTAGGTTGGAAGTATCCTCTTGAGTTCATATAGTCTGGCCTAATAGTGAAGTACTATTTCAACCCTGAAGAGTCATTTTTAGCTGAGGTCATCACGGTAGATGCTTCACACTGAACTGTACTGTTGCCTTTTGTTTAATATTGGGCTTTTTCCTGGTTTGTATAAGACTATCAAAAATAGCAGCAGTAAGATTTCAGAAAAACTTTAATTAGAAGGCAGAGGGGGAATAAGGGTCCCGTAAGAACCTGTAAGTGATATTTTTTAAGTCACTTTTCCAAGAGTTATAATACTAAATATAAAAGCACATTGTGAAGATGGAAAACAATTTTCTGTTTTGAAGAAGAGCTCCCAAACTTTATTGTCCAGTGGTGAACATTCCAAAAGAAGTCACACACTCTTAAACTTCAGACTCGGCTGCTTTTTTGGTCTCAGTTGTAACTTTTTTGTTTCTGTTGTAAAAAATGGCTTGAGAGGCTTGCCCATGAGATTTTTTTAATTGATTTTTTTCCATAATATAATGGCAAACTCATTTAACAGTACCTGTGTGAAGGCCTGCTCCTTCAGATGAAACACACATACAACTGCATGCCATCAGGAAACTCCAGAGAGGAAGATGCTTTCCTTTTTTCCCTGAACTTCACAAAATTACTTCCTATTTCTATAATGCAGAAAATTGTCCCTAAAATTCAGCATGGCTCTTCATAAAACGTTCTTCTTGCCTTAGTCTCTCAGAAGATTTGCTCTCAGAAGATTTCCAGGCTTGGTTTTCTTTTTCTCCTCTCTCTCTGCCTCCACCCCCCGCCTCCCCCCGCCCCCCCCCCTTTCTAAAATCATCCAGGCATTCAGATTTTTTTTTCAACAATACGCAGTAGTGAATAAAATCTTTGATCCAATCTAAGCACCTGTTAAATCTGAATTCAGGTAGATTCAAGGAATAATGGTTTTCATTGCCACTTAGGACTGACTGTATCCATACAAAACTACTACCCATTTTACACAGACAGTTATTTCTGTCGAATCCCTGTTTGGAGGCATAATGACTGACAGCTACTGATATCTTTCTTAAAAGTCCATCCATGCACCCTACCCCCAACTTCTTTTTTGTGCTTTTTCATAATAGTTCTCAAAGCTCCTATTAGATAGAAAAAAAAATAAAATGTTTTCATAAAGGAGTTAATACTCAAATCGATGCTTTGCATTGATCCTAATATGATCATTTCTTAGTTACTGAATGGTACCTCTCCTAGCTAGGCTTTTAAACAGTTTTTCCTTAATCCTATGAGAAAAGAATTGCTCATAATGGGTAAAAACAGCGTCAGCTGAAAAGCAGTACCAAATTTTCTCTCGCGGTGGGTGTATTTCAGCTATTTTCTACTTAATGCATATGCTAGGTAAAAGGTTGGCTGATTAGGATTGATGGAAATGTTTTAAAAGTCACCTCTTTCATCCCTTCTCCCCTGAAAAATCAAAATGAAAATAAATTCTAATTTCTCCTTTTCCCCACACTTTTTTTTTTCTTGTTAAGCTTTATATGCTAACTAGGACTTTATATACGAATTCACCTCATTGAAGCATCTCAAAAGACTTTTTAATGCTGAAAATTTAAAGGGATTTAAAGGGTCCATGAGAGGACCACCCTAAAGAGAGTCAAAAAGTTTTGTTTAAAAAAGATGCTGGAGAAAAATTTAGTAACATTTACATACTACCCAGAAACTTTAAAAGAATCCACAGTTTAAATTCTATGAAGAGTGCAAATTAGTGGAAGAGTGTATGGCCTCTCAAATTAGTAACTCTACTGAGAGTACTGGAGACAATAAGCAAGCTCAGAAATTACTGTATTACATTTTGATTCTAATAATTGCATATTGACTCAAGTAAACCATGACAGTGACTTAACATACGGTATGTAAATTGAGCTGGAAAATTTGTTAGAAGCAAATAATACATTCAGATGTACCTTATTTGCTAGTCTGAATTTCAGAAATCTGTTTCTCATTGAAGATAAGCCAAAAAAGCATACTTTGTTTCATCAGTTTCTCTCATGGAATGTTTTATTGCTCTTATCATTTCTCTCCAGGTAGTAATTTGAAAGGCAGCACTTCTTTTGTTCAGTTGTTGCTTTGTGACCCCTTCTACCACAATAACTAGAGAAAGCTGTCTTATTGAACTAGCTGGTAGCTCAAAAAGCGATTAAAAATGCTTAAAATCATTACAACTTTTACACAAAAATTGCTCCTATTTTGACTGTGATTTCTCCTTTTAACTTGATATATTATACATTTTTGAAGGATGAAAAATGTAAGAAGTTTTCAAAAAAACCTGAACAGCTTAAATACCATAGCCTGAATTAGAGTCTAAATACCCAAGATGTTTTCAAAATGGAACAGCTGGTAACATTTTTGAGTCAGGTTTTTCATGAGAATTTTGGAATGAATAATTTCTAAAGAATTGTAATTTACAATGACTGATCAGATTATTTATATACCATAGCATAATACCACCAATTTTCACATTTGAAACCTTGCAGGGAATAAACAAAAAAGAATACAGATCATAACCAAAGAGTACATGTATTTCCATTTAAAATATATTTATGTATTTGCAGTATTATTTATCATACCCAACAGTAACTTTGTACTCTTACAGTGAAAAGTTTGGAGTATGAGGTGAATTAGAGTCACTATGACAGAGACCTATTACAAAACCTATGCTAAGAGAGTATGACGAGTGTACATCACACAGGTACTATGACTATCACTCAACTCTAAACTGCTGTTTGAGTTATATTTAATGTTGGTTTTATATAGAATTATGGTATTGCTGAGGCACTTTAGGGTTTGGGACTACAAATTAGACCAAGTTGATTTGCAAGGCATTTGACTTCCAAAACGACATTCCCATAACTTAGAATTTATTGTTAAAACTGAACTTTGCATTTTCCAAGTTAATATTTCCTGAGGTTTGGAGACCATTCTAGTCAGGCAATTTAGCTAAAACTGATGAGATGGCATTTCTATTTTATCATACTTTTTCTCTAAAATTTCCAGTAATCTTTCTTGGTTAAAATTTTCAGTAGAAATATATAGAGAAATCATACCATATTTCTATAAACTCTAAAGGTCTAAACTAGCAACTGAGTACCTTTTCAAGCTGCAGTTTTTCTGGCCACACTCACTGATTGATTACTTTTTACCACTTGTGCATCACGGAGGAGCTGCTGAAGGGTCATGCTAGATTTCCAGCTACTTTACACTGAAAACATACCAGAGAGCCACAAGGCATCCTTAGTTTAGTTGTCTTCTTTCAAGATTTCAGCCAATTCATGTGATATTTTTGTTAAGAGCAGTGAAATCAAAAGGAGGTAGATACCCATAAGAAACTCCTCAGTTCCGCTTATCAGTTCAGGCTGAAAACTAGGAATGGGGAAAGACAGGTATCACAAAGTGGGGAAAGAGAAAGGAGGTTTACTTATAATGTTCACACAACATTACAGTGAAAATTTTAACTTTAGGAACCACATGCATGATTTTTTTTCCTTAAGGTATCTTAGACAATTTGCCCAGAGTCTTTTCTTCAGCACCTGCTACAGCTGCATAACCAAAAATAAAACAAGAGTTAAAAGGATCTTGCAAGTATTCTGTATTTTGGATAGATTTTGGAAATACAGACAAAGAAATATAGAATTAATGTGACACTTGAAGGATAGGGTAAAATAGAATGGAAGAGAATAGAATGGAATGGAATGGAATAGAATAGAATAGAATAGAATAGAATAGAATAGAATAGAATAGAATAATTTCATTTGGAAGGGACCTACAACAACCATCAAGTCCAACTCCCTGACCAATTCAGGGCTGACCAAGTTAAAGCATGTTGTTAAGGAATGCCCTTAACAACATGCCTCTTAAACCCTGACAGGTTTGGGGCATCAACCACCTCTCTAGGAAACCTCTTCCAGTGTTTGGCTACCCTCTCGGTAAATAAATGCTTCTTAATCTCTAGTCTAAGCCTCCCCTGGCACAGCTTTGAACCATTCCCACACGTTCTATCACTGGATACCAGGGAGAAGAGCTCAGCACCTCCCTCTCCACTTCCCCTCCTCAGGAAGCTGTGAAGAGCAATGAGGTTGCCCCTCAGCCTCCTTTTCACCAAACTAGATAAGCCCAAAGTCCTCAGCCACTCCTCACAGGACATATCTTCAACCCTTGCACCAGCTTTGTTGCTCTCCTCTGGATGCATTCAGGGACCTTCACATCCTTCTTAAATTGTAGGGCCCAGAAATGCACACAGTACTCAAGGTGTATACTCAAGGTATATACCAGCTGAATACGGCTGGTATAGTGTCATATATAAACACAGTATAGTGTTTGATGCACCCAGGATGGGGTTTGCCCTCTTGGCTGCCAGGCCCCACTCCTGGCTCACTCTGAGCCTGCTGCCAGCCAGCACCCCCAGATCCCTTCCTGCAGGGCTGCTCTCCAGCCACTCCTCTCCCAATTTATACTTGTGCCCGACGTTATTCCATCCTAGGTGCAGAATCTGGCATTTTGACTTGTTAAATTTCATCCCATTAATCATTGCTGAATGCTCGAACCTATCTAGATCCCTCTGCAAGGCCTCCTGTCCCTCAAGAGAGTCAACAGCACCTCCCAGTTTTGTATCATCAGCAAACTTGCTAATGGTGTGTTCAACTCCTGCATCCAGAGCATTGATAAATACATTGAACAGAACTGGCCCTAGAGCTGAGCCCTGAGGAACACCACCAGTCACCAGCCAGATGCCGCCCCATTCACTACAAACCTTTGAGCTCTGCCCTTCAGCCAGTTCTTCACCCAGCACACCATGAACCTGCTCATGCCACAGCTGGACATAAATTAAGAAGCTTTATACACATGAGGAACACTGTCTCTTCATGACCCATCTTCCCAGAAACAATGATCTCAGATCACGATCTCTGGAGAAAAATTCTACATGGGGTACTGAAGCTGTAAAAGTTTTTAGCCTTTTTATCATTACAAAATGATTATTCTATTTATTCTGTGGAGGTCAGGATAAATAATGGTCCTTCTTCCTAACCCAATCTTCTAGGCTAGGCTTTCACCACAGAAATGACTGGTAAGTTCATACAAGCACTTGCTGAGCTAAAAACAGCCACCTGTCCAAGTAGGAAAGGTGAGAGACCTGTAATCTCTTAAATTGGTTTGAGAAAAAGCAAACAAGCCGTAAAGTGGTAAGTTTTTCTCTTTGTCTTCTTTAATTGTAGACCATGTCAACCTTCTGAATTTTAATGAGATCATTTTCATGACCTTTAAGTGAAGCTTTGAGCACTTGAAGTTTGCATGACAGCATAATAGTCATTTTTCTATTCTATACATAATTTGCAGTGGAAGCTGAAGAAAACAAACAGAGAAAATGAAGCTAAAACTGGTCTCAGCTTTGAGCACAAGGCTCAGAGTTAGGAGGGCTATATCATTCTGATGAAATAAGAGGTTATTTCATACAAAAGGAACTGCCCCCATCGGCTTGCACACCATGACTCATACGGCCACCCCTGATGACAGTGCTCATCAAGGAAATGTATTTCTGTAAGCTTTAAGAATACTCCAGAGATGTCCATAAGCTCAAATTTCACTACCCCAGAAACAAAGGAAGTCAAGATCTGTGAAAAAATTCAGGAAGGTCCATATCCCTTCAACAAAAAGCTGAGATGAGGGGATCATTAAAACCTATACAAACCCCCATATTATTTCCCTCCAAAGATTAGAATTTCCTTGGAATGACTTCCTTTCCCTCAGAATATAAAACTGGAAGACATTGAAAGACAAAGAGCTTTTGCTGCCTTTTTATGCCATGGGATATCAGGTACATAAGTCCTTTGTGGCCTCATGATCAGGTACCAATATTTATCTTCTGTAGGTGCTTTATTCTTTTCTCTCCTTTTTATTTCTAAAGTGTGAAGCCTGCTTTCAAAATCCAACAGAAGATATATTCCTAGTGGAAGTCTCAGCCTGAATCCTTTTACACATTTTTTTTCTTATTTCTTTGTGTTCTGAAAGAATCTGAAAGAATTAGTACAGCTGTTACAGGTAACGAGAATTTTGCTGCAGATGTTGCTATTTCGCATCTACTCACATTATTTTAACTAGGATTTCAGCTCACTTCTTCAGCCAAATTAATCCTGAAGTCATGGACTTTACTAGCTCCTACTTACAATACTACTTGAGGACCTCCATCTGAAACTTACTGTCAATCCTCTGTAACTTTCTCCAATTTGGAGCAGACCCTGATTTAATTTTTGTTCCAAAGACAACAAGAATTCTCCAGTTTGGCTGCAAGATGCTTCATGAGAACATGTTTTGGGAGAGTTTTTCTGTTTATGCAGTAACCTCAATCCTCATTATTTAAAGAACTCATACCTTCTCACATTATTTCTTGCCTCCCTTTCTTGTTTTTTCCATAAAAGTTCATAAATACATAAATAAACTGAAATCCTTCTGTGTTTATAATTAGAACATAGGCATTGATTTTTGCCCACATTTTTCTAATTTCTGCTTCTTTCTCTTTCCTCTTCTTTGTGTTGCCACTGAGGAAAAGAGATAAGGTTGTCTTCAATTTGTTAAGGCTACCTTTTGTGTTGATTTCCTACATTTCTCCCTCTGGTTATTACAAGTTTTTCAGGGTAGCCTTATCTCTGAATTTCTTAGGTTGAATGTTTGAAGTGTGAGATAACATCCTACAATGTTCTTTTTACGTTTCAGTCGCTGACATGAGTTCACAGTATCATTATTATTTCTAAACTCTCCAGCTGGGAATTCCTTCTGTTATTAAAAATTGTACAAAATGTCAAGACAAGAAAACAACAAGCAGCCCATATGATAACTCCTGTGATATGAAGATTTATAAAATCAACTGTTATTTCTCTATTTATTTTAAATTTCAGAGACAGTTCATCAGACGAGTACAAAGCACTCAGCACAGTCAGCTATTAAGAGATCTTGTCTCTTGCAGAAATATCCAGGAAACCAAAGTGAACTTGGGGCAGGCGCAGTTCATAACTGTTGCACTGGATTAAAGCTCCTTTATATTGTCAGATGAACACAAAGCAGTCAACACATGCTTATGAACCCAAACCCTAACACAGGCAATTATTATGCATTATTTTTCAATTAATTAGCAGTAGGCTCATAGGCTTATGCACTGAGAAGCGCTACATGGTGTGGAAAAAATGGATATACAACCTTGATTCTGTCTGGATACATCTGCACAATCTTCTGATGGCAGAACGAGATCTCTTTTCAGGACTAGACTGAGTGTTTGAGGCACCCTGATGCACACTCTCTAAATTTTGTGCCATCACACCCGCAGAATTAGTATGACAGCAAACAACCTCTGCAATGAATGATTCCAGAAAATGCTCTTGTAGAATAACAAAGATGTGGCCAGTGGTTAAGTCTCTCCCTGCATGGCCTTTTTGACACTTTCATAAGATACTTTTCAAGAGTTAAGCTGTACTTTGGTGTGTAATTCTGAGACCACCATCGTGAGCCACAGAAGGTGGAATTACTTGATCCACCTGTGGAAACTCAGTATGTTTCCACAGACTCTCACCCATCAGTTCACCACAACTGAGCATTTACTGTGTTATGTTTCTAATCATTTATATGTACCTGATAAATGCCTTTGAATCACCATTGCACAGCAATTTGTTTGCCTATCGCTTTATTTTCTTTAGTTAATTACTGTGTTGACAAGCTGTCCGTTCAGTTCAATGGATCATCTTGGGAGGAGAGAGAAATTTAGGAACGCATCAGCAAATATTTTAGACAGTCCTTCAGTATTCATTTCCATTGTCTTCAAATATCTCTGGGAAAGTGCATTGCTGCTAATTTTCAGGTACGTTACACCTTTAAAATGGCAGAGGGATATATTTGTTTCATTGTTTGAGTAGTCCATAAGAAATGACAGACAAATAGTAATGAAATCGAGGCCTCTGTACATTTAAGTGTGGGGCATGGAAAACTCATAATAAAAACCACCTATAGTGACCTAAGAATAAAAGCACTTTAAATAAGCACACATTTATTAAGCCCCTTTGAATTGTAACATGGGACAGAAAAAGGTTGCTCTGCTATATTGACATGCTGCCAAACCTAGAAAGAGCAAGTTTTGAAAATCAGCCAATGCATTGACCTTTCAAAGTTTAAATGCAAATGTGGGTTAAACCTAGGTTCAGATCCAGCAAATTTAATTAAATGAGCATGATAACAGTAGACCCAGTTAAAGTGAGTTGTTGGCTAATTTCTGCCTATGACTTACAATGGCTAAATAAAACCACTGCTAATAATTTAATTTCAGTTAAATATAAATACAAGGAAGTAATTA
This sequence comes from Egretta garzetta, assembly GCF_000687185.1. Lineage (NCBI taxonomy): Eukaryota > Metazoa > Chordata > Aves > Pelecaniformes > Ardeidae > Egretta > Egretta garzetta. The sequence continues at coordinate 2,124,087 of NW_009259685.1, forward strand.
AGTTATTATTTTGATGCAAATCAAAGATTGGCACAGGTGCTAAATTTCTTTAAATGTAAGTATTATGGAGACATGAGATACCTCCCTGAAATTGTCCCTGAAAGGGTAAGAAGAGGAAAATTTCAAATTCTCAGGTTTTTTTCATACATAAATCTCATAGCAAGATAAATATAATAAATTTTGAAAGCATTTCTCATACTTACTGTGCCTTACGTTATATAATATATGAAGGCTTACTATTATGTTTTAGAAGACTATGAATAGGAGAAAGGTTTTTAGATCCAGAATCATTATGCAAAAAATTTCAGGACAGGAGAAAAAATTCAGGTCTCCACCCATATTACCATTATTATCCTTAACAACCATGCACAGAAATCAAAATAGAAACAGTTTGAGAAATTCATATCATCTTGAGCAAGGGAAAAGAAATAGCGGAAACTTACTGCAACTGACGACTCTACCAACCAACTTTAATGACAAGATTATGTTACATCATGGCTAGAACACTCCCAAGCATACAAGCCTTGGCAGAAATTGTAAAGCTCCTGAGACGTTAGAACTAAGGATAGTTCTAGCTATGATTACATTAATCAAACAATACATTAATGTATTTGTTTTAATTTAAATATGCATTTGTGCTATTAATGCAAACCTGTATTTTCAAGCATTCTTTCATCCTTACATCTTGTTTGACAACAAGACCCCACAAAAAAAGCTGTCTAATGCATATGAAGCATAACTCTCCTACTTTGCAGAGGGCAGATATAACAAGCTCATGTGACCTGCACCCTTACATTCCATGTAATTACTATGGTAATGCTTAAAGGGTCCATTAAGTTTCTTGTTTCCAAGCTTCATTTGTAAATTCCATGTGCAAAACAACCATGAGGAGGGAGATATGTGGAACCCAGTTCCATGATTTTAACTTATAGGCTGACGTTTTCACAGTCTCAGAATAAACCTTCCATTCTCTATAATTTTGCAACCAAAATTCTGCCAAGTTATCATTTAACTCATAAATCTGATGCCTAGTCAGTAAATCTTAAAGCAAAAAAAAAAAAAAAACAAAAAAAAAACCAAACCTATTCCTCAAGGATTTTTTTCTACCATTACTTAATTTTAAAAGCCCCCTACCAGCCAATGCTGAGCATGGAGGGGGCTGCAAGACTTGCAGGGAACTGGGTTGGTGGGTGGTCACTGAGGACCCCTGACCCTCCTGGAAAACTTGTCACCATCTCATCCAGGCTAGCCCAAGCATATGATGAGGAGGGGACCAGAGCCCAGGAACACGAGGGGAGGTGGAGGGCAGTTCCTGTGCCCAAGGGGCAGCAGAATGGCACAGGGAAGCAAACCCCAGTAAAGGGACTCTCAGCTCCCCCCAACCTTCCTCCTTCTCCCACAGTAGGGCATCCTTCAGGCCATAGGACCCCATCTCCCAAAACAGCCATATTTGGCCACATGCATTGCTATTCAATCATTTATCAGCAGTTCTTGCTAACTGGGGACATCCCAGATGACTGAAGGTTAGCAAATGTGATGACCATCTACAAGAAGGGCTGGAAGGAGGATCCAGGGAACTACAGGCCTGTCAGCCTGAACTCAGTGCCGAGGAAGGTTATGGAGCTGTTCATCCTGAGTGCCATCAGGCAGCACGTACAGGACAACCAGGTGATCAGGGCCTTTCAGCATGGCTTTATGAAAGGCAGGTCCTGCTTGACTAACCTGATCTCCCTCTATGACAAGGTGACCCTCTTAGTGGATGAGGGAAAGGCTGTGGATGTTGTCCACCTGAACTTTAGTAAGGCCTCTGACACTGTTTCCCACACATTCTGCTTCAGAAACAAACATGGCTTGGATGGGTATATGCTTTGCTGGGTAAAAAACTGGCTGGATAGCCAGGACCAGAGTTGTGGTGAATGGAGTTAAATGCAGTTGGTGGCCAGTCACAAGTCGTATTCCCCAGGGCTCAGTTCTGGGGCCAGTTCTGTTTAATTTCTTTATCAATGATCTGGATGAGGGGATCGAGTGCGCTCTCAGTAAGTTTGCAGATAAAACCAAGCTAGGCGGGAGCATTGTTCTGTGTGAAGGTAGGGAGGCTCTACAACGGGACCTGGACAAGCTGGATCGATGGGCTGAGGCCAATTGTATGAGGTTCAACAAGGCCAAGTGCCGGGTCCTGCACCTGGGTCACAACAACCCCATGCAATGCTACAGGCCTGGGGAAGAGTGTCTGGAAAGCTGCTTGGCAGAAAAGGACCTGGGGCTGTTGGTCAATGGCCGGCTGAATATGAGCCTGCAGTGTGCCCAGGTGGCCAAGGCGGCCAGTAGCATCCTGGCCTGTATCAGGAATAGTGTGGCCAGCAGGAGCAGGGAAGTGATCGTGCCCCTGTACTCAGCCCTGGTGAGGCCACACCTCAAATCCTGTGTTCAGTTTTGGGCCCCTCACTACAAGAAGGACACTGAGGTGCTGGAGCGTGTCCAGAGAAATGCAATGAAGCTGGCGAAGGGTCTGGAGCATGAGTCATATGAGGAGCAGCTGAGGGAACTGGGGCTATTTAGCCTGGAGAAGAGGAGGCTGAGGGGAGACCTTATCGCCCTCTACAACTGTCTGAAAGGAGGTTGTAGCGAGTTGGGTGTCAGTCTCTTCTCCCGAGTAACAAGCAATAGGACAAGAGGAAATGGTCTTGAGTTGCATCAGGGGAGGTTTTGATTGGGTATTAGAAAAAATTTTTTCACCAGAAGGATTGTCAAGCATTGGAACGGGCTGCCCAGGAATATGGTTGAGTCCCCATCCCTGGAGGAATTTAGAAGACAAGTAGATGTGGACTTGGTAGTGTTATGTGAACAGTTGGACTCAATGGAGAGGTGGGCCTGTGTGAACCTCATGAGGTTCAACAAGGCCAAGTGCAAGGTCCTGCACCTGGGTCGGGGTAACCCCCAGTATCAGTACAGGCT
>NW_009259685.1:2127102-2151270 GCF_000687185.1 Egretta garzetta
GGAGAAGTGTGGCCAGCAGGTCGAGGGAGGGGATTCTGCCCCTCTACTCTGCTCTGGTGAGACCTCACCTGGAGTACTGCGTCCAGCTCTGGAGCCCTCAGCACAAGAAGGACACGGAAGTGTTGGAGTGGGTCCAGAGGAGGGCCACAAAAATGATCCGAGGGCTGGAGCACCTCTCCTATGAGGCCAGGCTGAGGGAGTTGGGCTTGTTCAGCCTGGAGAAGAGAAGGCTGCGGGGAGACCTGAGTGTGGCCTTTCAATGCCTAAAGGGGGCCTATAGGAAAGATGGGGAAAATCTTTTTAGTAGGGCCAGCTGTGACAGGACAAGGGGTAATGGTTTTAAACTAAACCAGGGTAGGTTTAGACTAGATATAAGGAAGAAATTCTTTACAATGAGGGTGGTGAAACACTGGAACAGGTTGCCCAGAGAGGTAGTGGAGGCCCCATCCCTGGAAGCATTCAAGGCCAGGTTGGATGGGGCTCTGAGCAACCTGATCTAGTTAGCGGTGTCCCTGCTCCTGCAGGTGTGTTGGACTAGATGACCTCTAGCGGTCCCTTCCAACCCCAAACATTCTATGATTCTATGATTCTATGATTCTATGATTCTATGATGTTAAGGGTCTTTTCCAACCTAAATGCTTGTATGATTCCATGATTTTATGACCATAGTTACCTCCTGATGTCATGAGCCACCTCACTGCCTTCTTTTCTGGGCCCTATAAATACAGGAACCCCAGCAGCTAGCTCACAATTTGCTGAGCTTCGAGGCCCTTGAATGACAAGGATGCTTGGTATCAAGATGTCCCAGAGCAGCAAGGTGGGTGGCTGCCCACCTTTGTGTGAGGCAGCAGAGACGTGGCTGGGGGGACCCCAGAGGAAGTGGAGTCAGAGGTGGGGCACCATCAGCTGCATGGTAGTGATGGCCATTGCTCATGGGGCTGATGGTGTGGAGCCCATGGCTGGGGATCCCCCTGAAGGTCAGGAAGAACCAACATAAGCGGATCCACCCCCAGCATGGCTCACCTGGCACCACTACACCATTCCAGGGCTCCTCTCCATGATGCCATGGCAGCGGTGTCACAGGAGCGCCTATCCAGCACCCTACCATCAGCCCACCCTCTGCCTCAGCCTCTGCACCTGGCCATCCTGCGGGCTCACCTATAACATCTGGCAATCGGCAACTATTTTGTGGATTGCCCCGGGCAGTGTGAGTCCTTATCTCCCATCCCCAGCCCCACCCCTCCTGAAGTGGTGCCATCTCCCCTGCTTCGAGCCTCAAGAAAAGGGTATAAGGACACCTGGCTTCTGCCAGGCTGCTGCATCAGGGCGAAAGGAGTTGTCCCTCAGAGGGTCACTGAGGACCCTGGGGCCTGGAGGTGGGGTGACTTCAGCATGAGGACAACAAGGCTGCCCAGTGGGTGGTTGAAGATGAAGCCAGATCCTCCACAGTGGTGCACGAACAATTGCAAAAGATGAAGCAAAGAAGTTAGAGAGACAGTTGTTCCTTCGGAGAGGCAGAAGACTGCAGTTCTGCCAGGAAGAAGTGCTGGCCTTCAGCATTAGGGTCCCTTCTAGATGCTTCATTAGGAGCTCTTTTCAAGACTAGGCAATAAACAATTTAAAACACAATAAAACAAGGAAAAAAAAACAACAGTAAAAGTGCTTTTGTCCTCCCTTATTTGGTACTTTGGCGACTGCATCTGGGCCCCTCTGTCTCTTCCTGGTCTCCCCAGTCTAGGAAGGACACTGATGAATGGGCTGTGGGCCCAGCCCAGGGCCTTTGAGGAGGTGAGGGGCTGGGGCACACGACACATGAGGACAGGCTGAGGGAGCTGCCTCTGGTCATGAGGGTACTCAGACATGGAAGAGGTGCCCAGGGAGGCTGCAGAGTCACTGTCCTTGAGGGTATCCAAACATGACCGAATAACCTGACCCAACTGGGGCTGCTCTCCGCAGGAACTTGGACTGCAGACCTCCAAGGATCTCTCCCAACCTCTATGTTCCCATGGTTCTTTGAATGTCAGCCTTCATGCCTTCCTCATGTTGGATTCACCCACAACTGTGTGGAGGGTGGCCTCTGTTCCACCACTGCACAGGTCCTTCCTTCAGACAATCACTAGCATGGGTGACTGGCCCACCACTGACCTGAGGCATATCAGCACCAGCAACTGCCCCATGGGTGGGCTTTGTTCTCGGTGATCACAAGGCAGTGGTCCTACCACCTCGTAGTCTCCTTCTCCTGTCCATGCCTCACTCCTTTGTTATTCTACTTCTTGGGTAGAATTGGGTAATAAACAAGACTACTAAAAATGAATGCACAGCCTAACAGCTATCCCGTTTTGAAAAATATTGTTTGGCTGTTGGGAAGGAAATGATCCATGCAGTTTGTCAAAACTAGGCTGCTTTGGTATAACCCTTTACACACTCAAAGCTTACAACTCATGTAAACTGTGAATTTTATGCAAACATTAAAAAATATTAATACTATCCACTTCCAATTCTCATTAGAAACTCAACATGCTAACAGATTGAGAGTAGGGGTAAACTGGGCTGAAGAAGACCTAAAATTGACTGTCTTGATATGAGGATATCATGAAGGTCTTTTTTAAGACACTACAAACTTCTGCTCTACTAAAGTTATCTACACAAAATTTTTCTTTGGATGGTGTTACGAACACAAATATTTCTTCCCAAATCACATGCATTTATGCATCACATTGTAAGATCAGAGCTGCCTTGCATAGCTGCTTACACCCAAAAAAGCAAATACACCTGTCATTGTACCTACTGTCTCTAGGCAACATATAGCTCTAATGGAAGGCAATTTCTCAGGAAAAAAAAAAAAAGAAATAGTTTTTCAAGCATGATAGTCCCTACACCTGAAGGTAATTTTTTTAGACTTCAACAATTAGATTGATTTTGCTGAGTATGGTGAAACTTTCTGATTCCAGAGACACAAGCATTTCTTCTAAATGTATCATTTCCTACTCTTGTATAGTTTGTACTTCAGCAGAGTAAATGAACAGTTTAGTCCAATTCCAGCTGAACAGGTGAACTGATTATGGTAGCACATCATGCGCTCACAAGTTCCTATAATTGAATTCCTAGCAGACAAAAAATAAAGAGATGAAATCTCAATTAGTCACATGCTTAGGCTTTCCCTTCACGAGGGAGGGGGCTACTACTGGGGCAACCTACAGAATATTACCTGCTCCACCTGTTCATTTGGTTATGTTTTTGTTTCCTTTCTAATAGACCATCTTCACTTAAAAAAAACCCAACCAAACAAGACTTGGGGTTGAAGAGGCTGAACTGACCTGATGAGGAAATAGAGAAAAACTTTTTTGTAAACAGATGGAAGAAAATAGTACTGTATCTTTGAGATAAAAGGAAAGAGAAGACGACTTGTAAGGTTTTGATGGTCAATAACTGTCTGTAAATTATAGATATGCAGTATACCTATAAAATGGCTCCGATCTGTCAGAGAATTAAGCCACATACTCCTCTGATATACTGTTAAGAAATTCCAAACATTAAGATCTATATCAATGGTTAAAAAAAAAGCCTTCTTATGTTGCATAGGAGCCTTCTAAACAGCTCTAGACAGTGATTCTAATCCATGATTTATAGCAGGCAATCTCCCAGACCCAGATCTCCTAACACTATTCACATAGCTCATTCCCACTGGAGTCAGTGAGGTCTCAGCAGTAAGGCAAAGCAATATCAGTGCTGGAGTGGGCTCCATAAGTCTTACGACAGACTTTGCTTGGAAGGTTTGCAATAGGAGAAAGGAGAGGGTGAAACTGTCTCCTCACATCGGTGTTACCAAGACAGGAGCCAATTTTTTCCCTCAGACTGGCCAGTAGATGCCAAGCTGAGAGGAGCACCACTGCAGCATCCTGTGGGCAACACAATGGGGTTGTCTCTCTCACACAGTGGTTTTCCTTGGCCACATTGTATTCCCTATTACAGTCCAAACTCCCTGGCTGGGTAACAAGGCAATTAAATTCTCTTTCCACTCTCCAAAGTCCCCTTGGCCCCAACATCTCCGTTTCAGCTGGCATACTCAATGTTAGACTAGGAGTCTGGAATCTACCCTCACTTTCAGGCATCATGTGTCCCCAGATAACCTTCTTTTTGCCTTGATTCTTCCATCCATAAAATGGGGATCATTAAGGGAGGCCACATATCCCACTCTTGGCAAAATGGCCTGGATGACAACTGCTGCTGGGATAGGAGGGTAAACAAAGGGTGCATGACTCAAAAGCCAAAACTGTTTGAGAGGTAATCAACACCAAACAGATCACGTTTGAGAGGAAGAGCGCTGTCAGCCAGAATTAAGAACAACCAGAGAACTACCAAGAAGCTTTTGAGAAAATAAGTCAGCATGAAGAGAAGTGTAAATGAGGCATGAAGATTTGTAGTGGTGGTGAGAGACCCTGGAGTGGCAGTGGCCACAGCCAGGGTCTGTCTGGGCACTGCTGGCTGTTCCCCCAAGAGGTATGAAGGAGCCTCCCCACGGATGCTGCATCCAGCTGGGTGCTGGTGGCACAGCCTAGCATGCGGGACCCCCACTCTGGGGTGCCTGGGGCTGTGGGGGCCTTCTCACTGTTGTCTGCATTTGTTGGCAGGGTCTAGGGAGCAGCAGGAGCAGGAGCTGGGATGGGAAGGCTGTAGTGGCATGGGAATTGGGGTATATGAGGCTACTCATCCTCCCTGAAGAGGGATTAGGGGCCTGCTGAATGGGGGGTGGGGAAGGTAGAGCTTTTTGAGATAAGTTCTACAATGGTGTTAAGAAATTTGTTGTTTTAACAGCTTTAAGTGTCTAGTATTGTGATTTATTTGTTGCATTACCGATCCTGAATGCATAGTTCATTAAATGCCAGTTAATTATTAGTTGTTAATAAACCCATAGCTTGCTTCAAACCTGATTTGAATTAAGCTGCACAAATAAAGCAGGGTTGGATTATTTTTTTCCTTGCAATAGGGTTCATATCTATTCCTCACCTTTCCCTTACCTTGTCACTTGAGATTATAATTCTTAAAGCAAGAGACAAACAGAAGCCTTATCTTTTAACTGTGCACTAGCCATAGTACAAATGAAGTTGAAATAATAAAACCAGTCTGTGTTCTAGATAAGCTTGTACAATATGGGGAGTTAATACAAAGCAAATTGCTAAAATTTCTCAGGCTCATCAACTGCTGGTAAAGCTTGTTAATACAGTTTCAGCCATTAAGATGCATCTCTCTGTCTTCTCCTATTCCAGCTTCAGATTTCTCCCTGGATCAAACACTTCAGCTATATTTAACTTTTTGTCCTATAAAACATCACCCTCATTTTCTTCACTGAGAAATTAAATGACAAATTAATCATTTGTTTTCAGATAGACGTCACCATCAACTCAGGGTTAAAATAAGAAATTAGCTGTTAAGTCATTCTTTGTGTTTTCCATTCTTTATGTAAATTGTTATGATGCTGACAGGAGTGTGGTAGTAGCCCTTTTTCTTTGTTTCACATAGTTTCTATTCAATAGCCAGTTCTAAGAATACGAGTTCAAGCTCTAAAATTCAGCAGTTTTAAAAAATTGTGCGTGCTTTTATTTATGCTATCAGCAACATAACTAACTGCTTGTGTTAATCCTCCCAAGTACTAATTTTCATGTAATGGTATAATACACAAAATGAAATAGATCAACAGTCTTTGACTTCATGGTCATTTGCCTGTGGAAGAAGAATTTCAAATCTCCTTTCTTTCCTCTCTTAAGTCACTTCAGGTCAACCATGGCAGGTCCTCCAAGGGTTATCCAGGGCAAGACTTGATGTTACAGTTGTACCAATCTAAGGCTTACTGCCATTAGATTCCAATTCTTGCAGCTGATGTCAGTTTTGACATTTGTGAGCAGATTTAACCAAATCAAGTAGTTTTCTGATTGCTTTGTTTTCTGAAGGGTGAAACAGGAGTAGCAGAACCTGTAAGAGGAAAAGTAAGACTGGCCAGAGGCAGGAACAAGTCATACTGTGGATTGGCTTAGCTGTAATGCAAACCCTTACCCTCTGTTTTCCATGCTTGTAGATAACATCAATCAGGAGTAACAGAAGTGTTTTAAATTAGCACTCGTTCAATGCCACCATGTGGCTGACAAGTTCAAGATGTGTTGGTTCCAAAGGTTTGGACAGACCATCTCCAGACACATATACACACATAGGGTACTCCTTTCCAATGGAAAAGAAAAGCAAAAAAAAAAAGAGTTATGGACAGGGATCCTCTCTAGAGACTTCACTGCCAATCAAAAGAAGCTGTAAAAGAAAACAGTTCAGGAATGTGACTTTCAACTTGCAATAGACAAGAATTTTTTGAACTCTCAAGTTAGCAAAGCCAATAAGGTGGGTGTTACTTTGTTTGGGGTTTTTATTTGGGTTTTTTTTTTGGTTGGGGGGTTGGTCTTAACTTCTTAATTGAACTAACTGAACCAGCAAATGAAGTCTGGGAGTAGTAAGATAGAAGGCAGCCTTAGAAGACTGAAGAAGGCCAGAAGACCTTGAACCACAGCCAGCAGAGGGCCTGCATCAAGAAATACTTGGGCTTGAGGAACCTGAACGAGAAAATAGGGATCAGAGATCTTTGGATCCAGCAGATCAAAATTCTAACTCATGAACCACTGCATCCCAGAATAAAAATATAGCTCAGACTTGATCTATATGGGAACAGGCACCAATATCTACATATGGGCACATGGGCATAAAGTTTTCTATATATATTTTTTAAAATTTAAGTAATTATACATAAATATATTATAATGGGTGTTCCCATCCCTCCTGTTTAAGCTGCATAATGATAAACATATTGTTTATCACTAAAATTGTGGGCTACTATTTCAGTCTCCCTCATCTGAATCAGAAGTGATGATGCACTTTTCTTTGACTTGAATGTTCTTGAATGTTAAATTGTCTTGTTAAGAAACTGAGAGTTTTCAAACACTGAGATGGGGCACACAATAACCTACACTTTAGTGTTGTCCAGTAGTATTACCAAAAAAAAAATAATACTATAGCACATAAGAAATATAGACTTTGAACTGGCCAGAGGACTATAAATTATCTACCCTTAATCTAAGATGGTTTTGGTAACTCCCTTTCAAACCGCAATTTACTTGGCAATAAGCCTGACCCCCCCGCAAAGTACAAGACATTATCATTTTTCTGAAGAACCACTGTTCAGCCCAGTTTATAAGTTTCTTTCAAATAAACATATGACCTGGTGACAGCTAACATACTAGAAACAAGACTGAAGTTTAATAACAACATGATGAAAGCGTAAATAGCCTGTGGGCACAGCAATAAAAAATGATTTATGTCTCAGCAAGCCATGATGAAATTGGAAAGAACAATGCACTGGAAGTCAGCATGTAACACTGTCTTACAATGAAAAGAAACATGATAAAGTCATTTACACTGGAATAGATTGACTAAGTCTCTCAGTATCAGGTCATGTCATCTCATTATGAAACAGAGTACTTCAAAATCAGAGCATTAGAAATTTTGATTGACCCAAATATCCTACTAAGCTATTTGCCTCCCACAGTCTTTTCTCTCCGCTAGATTTCTGATCATTTTACTTCATTGCTTGGGTCCCTCCACCTGCATAATCTTACCTCATTGATAAGTACTGCCCTGCACTCAGGCTTTTGCAGCACTGGCGGCCTTGAGATCAGACTTCTCAACCTCATCTCAAAGGTCAGGGCACACCAACACTCCTCTGTATCCCACTTCAATAGCTCATTGAGGAAAGATCATTACTGTTATGAAATAGAATCATATGATTTCAAACTTTCAAAACCATCAGAATAGAAGCAGTTCAATCTGAAGATTTAAAAACCAAATGGAAGCTGCTTAAAGCATTTAAGTGGTGCAGAAGAGGAAAAAAAACCACCTTTATGGTGATGAAGAGATAAGTCAGGAGATGGATGTAAATGGATTTTCTAGATGTAATAGCACCTGTAATTCTGTTAATATAGCATTCCAGAAGTGAAAGAAAAGACCATTTTAATAAATATGATGAACTTCTGAAGAAATTTTGCAAGTTTTTGCTATCAACAATTAAAGTTTCTGTTTAGTTTTTGTTTAAATTTACTTAATTCCTAAGCAAGAAAGATAAAGAAAACTGCCACTATCGTATTTTTGTTTGTTCGGAGAGATATAGCATCATTCTTTAACAGTGTGTACCTTTTTAAATCATTAAGATTGAAGTTACCTGTACTCCAAACCAGCACTAAACAGGCCAGGTACACTAGAAGTATTAGCTCTCTTTCTTATCAGAACAGCCTAACAGAATTTATCAGTCTATCTTTAAATGGCAAATGACTTACTGGCAGTGAGATAGTCACTGTATGAAGACATAGCAGAACTCAGCCCCTGAATGTGAATCATTTTCTACTTCATAGCTTTTCCAGTATTCTCTAGTTTTCCCAGAAGTGTGAAGTTTCTGGTGGAACTGAGGCATTCATTTTGTGGTGAACTTTTTGTATGATGTAGTATCTCATAAAACTCTAGTAAGAACAGGTAGGCTACTTAGGTTTCAAAAGAGAACTCATCACACAGCTAGCATGCATCAGCAGTAAAAGGGAGACTGATTATTAATAGACAGTTGCAAGAAAATTTGCTGTACAAAAAAGGTGGCACTAGCTGATTGAGTAAGATAACATAATTCTGGTTAGGACTGATATAGAACATAGAATAATAATAGAACTTCTATTAAATCTTATCTGTATTCTGATCAATAAATTAGACCAAAAAAACATTAAAAACAAATTAATCTCTTCAAATATGGTCTACACACGGAATATAAATTTTGATATAGATATGTGTAATTTATAAAGTATCTTTAAATTATTTAATATATCCATCTTAACTTTGAAGATTGTAATGCATACAAAAGAGTCTAATATGTGATAATTCATTTTTAAATACATACTTGATAGTGATTCTTAATTTATAAAGTAATTAGTGGAATTACTAAGAATTGGAGTGCTGACAAAGAGGAAGATAGGTTACATTTTTTTATGCAGATCCAAACTCTGATCCCTATTGGGAGTACAATGTTAAAGCTAGGGTGACCAACCCCTGAAGTTACTAAAACATCTGCTTGATCCTTAAGCTCTTCAAAGGGAAGTAACAAAGAGATCATTAAATCTAAAGAAAGAGGAGGAGAATCAGCTCAGATTTATAACGTGGTGAAAGCATCTGGTAAATTGTTTCTCCTGTTCTACCTCTCATAAGCACCTGAACATCCTTTGCGCAAGAGGAAGGCAACATATTCACTACTAGCGAATTGCACTTAAAAGCACAAAAATCTAGAAGGAAACAAGAAACAGCAAAGCTTGAATTGTTACTTGTGCATTCTTGTGTGCATCTTTCAGATAAAAAGAGATTTGGAGCAATGGCTTGTATTCCATGTTTCCTGAAGTGAAAGTTTTGTTTCAGCTACCTCTTGTACCTTGACAAGGGATTCAACCCACCAAGTGAAGTCAGGTATTAAGTTATTACCTCAGCATTGCCTGTCTTTGATGAAAAGCAGCTTCTTCACAGCTGCTATGTTCCTAAAATGCAACTTAACACCCCTATGTTATAAAACACACGGAGGCAGCCATTTTAGTTTACAGCATCTTAGTTCCGGTGGACAGGATGTAGAAGAATGCTTCACTGCTGAGCCACATCTGTGGTTAAAGTATTTCACTCCCTGGAGCAGGACATGTAGTATTTCGTAATGCACAAATGACTGAATTTTTCAGAACAGCATTTTGAGGCTGCTCCAAACTATTCTGGGTACTTGCAATAAGTAATTGTGCCATTCTGTGACAATAGACAAAATGATGGCTTAAAAACAGTTTTGCACAACCTCCTGCTCCAACTCCGCCAGAATAAAGTATTAGAATTGAAATTCCTTGTTTGGACTAAAGAATGAGCAGGCCATAATTTGTCACTTTGTTAAAAGATCAGGACAAGATTTAAAGGTAGGGCAATAGTGCATACTAGATGAACTTAAATTTTACAAACTAGATACAGAAGTAGTCATGTGAGAATTTCTGGCACATTGGAAACTGATCATAATTTTTCAAAACAAAATGTACTAAACAGTGAAAAAATATAATATGTTGACGTTATTCCTAGCTCCTTCACATTACACTATTGTACTTGCAGAACAGTTACAAACCCCTGTTGTCAAGCTGTATATTTTTCTGAACTGCTTTTAAGTTGAAAAAATCATTTACTTCTGTGTCCATGCTGTATAGAAATAATGTCACAAAACTGTTCTTTAAAAAAATAGTATTTGCTTCACCCTCACCTCCCACCCCTCTTATGCTGAATATAGAAAACAACGTGCTCAATTTTTAGAAATAAAGCAAAAAATAAGCACGGATTAGTACTTAGTGACACTGTGTTGCTCATGAATACTTTCATAAATATTTAATTGCACAGGATATTCAGGGGATATTTGTCCCAGGGACATGTGATATAGGTGTTGCATTTATACTGTTATTTTTTTCACAATATTATTTTCTTTGTTAATTTTGAAAAAGATTTTTTTTCTGATGTCAGTAATGGAAGATTCCCCCACACCATTGGATGCTTTTCAAGTTCTGCCAAATTTGGATGAGTCTACCATTTAAAAATTGCCAAAATATCTTCATTTTAAATTAAACTTCATTAAGTCAGAAAACACAGTTTTGCCATAAATGTAAATCTCAGCTCTCAGTTTTACCAGCCTTTTTATAGCTTTCAACTGTCTTTTTTGTTTACGCTATTTTTAAAAAACAGAACAATAGAAAAAGTGGCTTTTATCCCAGATTTGCCTGTAGTTTAGTAATGGTATCCTTATTTAGGCACTGTAAATCATCAGTGTTCATTAAACTCACACCATTGTGCATTGTTCTTTTATTCCAGTTACCGGAGTTGGAGTCTTTCACAAAATGTGATGGTTCATTTTGACAGAAAGATGTCATTTCTCCGCAAATAACTATTAAATACTAATATTAATTTTTCACTAAAATTAAAGCTGTTTTATTGTGATCAGAGTTAAGCAAATCCACTATAATTATAACTCTGCCACTGTAGTTTAATGGATGCAGAACACCTATAACTCGTCCCGGTAATTTCACTGACAGCACAGATAAACTACAGAGGCTTGTCACATGTACTTAGAGGATATCAAAACTGCTGGAGATGTTTTGATATTGCCAGTTAATAATGGTAGAGGGCACACAAGATTCTCTGTACCCATATGTGAACATATGCTCTAAAAATGAGATGTACACTTGCTAGTGCTACCAACTCATTAGTATGTCTTGTAGCTGAGCAATCGATGCCTGTTTAAAGACTTTGACTTCAGCAACACTTATAGTTGTATAGTCTATAGTAATTTCTCTCAATCATGATTTCCAAAACCATTAACAAAAACCCAGGTACCCATCATTTTTATAAAGAGTTTTACCTGAGAAGCTAAGACCTAGTGAGGATTTTAGATTTCAGGAAAGAGAAGTTGGAAAGGAAAGGAAAGGAAATAATACAAAAAGGGCAAGTGGAAACATAGCTAGTAGCTGCCTGTGGATCTATGAGTTATTAATTACTCATCATGTATGAATTACTCAAATATTCCTTGAATCCACATAAACTTTTACTTCCCCTATACTCAAACCCAATAAATTCAGCAATGTAATTAAGTACTGGGTGAAAGAACCTGTTACCTTCAGCCTTTTAGAGAGAACTTCACTAGGTCATTTTCTCTGTATTTCTCCTGTACAATTTACTTCTTTAGACCACTGAATCAGAGCTGCACAGAGTCAAGGTGTGGGTACATCACAGGTTTTTACTGTTGCAGAGGCATGGGGTTTACTTTATACACAGGCCCTTTCATAACAATCCCCAACATTATATACCACTTTGACCACTGCTGCTTCCCGCCCTCACTAGTGCTGAGATGTTCTCCTTAAATGGCAACAGCTAATTCAAAGCTTACCTGTTTCATACGTGGAACTAAGAAAAGTTTCTTCCCTTCCAGCCTTGTGTCGATTATTTTATCCCAGTGATTCATTATCATGAGATGCTTCTGAAAGTTTTAACTATGTTCAATAACATTTTAACAACAAAACTTTATCCTCTCACAACATACTTGTATCACAGAGTTGCTGAGATTGGAAAGGACCTCTTGAAGATCATCTCGTTCAACCCCCTCTGCTCAAACAGGGTCCATGATCAGTTAGGTTTTGAGTATCTCCACAGGTCTGAGACTCCACAACCCCTCTGGGCAATCTGTTCCAGTGTCTGATCACACTCGTAATAAAAAAATATTTTTTGTGTTCAGATGGAATTTCTTGTGTTTTTATTTGTTCCCATTGCCTCTTGTCTACTCACTGGTCACTGCTGAGAAGAGTCCGATTCCCTTATCTTCATTCCCTCCATCAGGAATTTATATACATTGATGAGATTCCCCCCGAGCCTTCTCTTCTCCAGGCTAAACAGTCCCAGCTCTCAGCCTCTCCTCATATGAAAGATGCCTTTAACCATCTTTGTGGCCCTACACTGGATGCACTCCAGTAAGTCTGAGTTCTTATACCAGGGAGCCCAGCACCTAACACAGTACTCTAGATGTGCCCTCACCAGTGCTGAACAGAGAGGCAGCATCACCTCCCTGCAGTGCTCTTCCTAATACAGCCCAGGATACCTTTAGTCTTTTTTGCCACAAGGGCAGATTGCTGGCTCATGGTCAGCTTGTTGTCCACCAGGACCCCAAGGTCCTTCTCTGGGCAGCTGCTTTCCAGTTGGTCAGCTCCCAACCTGTCCTGGTGCCTGGGTTTACTCCTGCCCAGGTGCAGGACATCGCATTTCCCCTTATTGAACTTCGTGAGTTTCCTGCTGTCAGCCTATTTCTCCAGCCTGCCAAGGTCCCTTGGAAAGGCAGCACACCGATCTGGTGTATTAGCCACTCCTCCCTGTTTTGTGAACTTGTTGAAGGTACAGTCTGTCCCATTGTCCAGGTCATTAATGAGGATGCTAAATAATATTGCCCCACTGTTAACCCCTGGGGTACACTACTAATGACTTGTCTCTACCTGGACTTTGTGCCACTGATCATAACATTCTAGGCCTGTCTGTTCAGCCAGTTTTCAGTCCATGTCACTGTCCACTTTTCTAATCCATGCTTCATTAATTTGTCTGTGAGGATGTTATAGTAGACAGTGTCAAATGCCTTACCAAAGTCAAATTAAATAACATTCCCTGCTTTCCTCTTATCCACCAAGCAAGCCACCTCATTGTAGAAGGCTATCAGGTTGGTTAAACATTATTTCCCCTTCATAAATTTGTGCTGACTACTCCAAATCATCTGCTTGTCCTTCATGTGTTTGTAAATGGTTTTCAGAATGAGTTGCTTTCTCACCTTCCCAAGGATTGAGATGAGGCTGACCCTGTAGTTCCCCAGATCTTTCTTCTTGCCCTTCTTGAAGACAGGGGTGACATTTGTCCTCATCCATTCTTGGAACCTCTCCAATCACCATGACCTTTCAGAGATAATTGAGACTGGCCTCACAATGACATCAGCCAGCTCCCTCAGCACTCGTGAGTGCTACCCATCAAGTCCTATGGATTAATGTATGTCCAGTTTGTTTCAGTGCTCCCTAACCTGGTCCTCCTCCACCAAGGCTAAGTCTTACCCTCCAGTCTCAGGGACTTGGAGTTCTTGAAGCCCCGTCTTATCAGTAAAGACCAAGGTAAAGAAGACATTGAGTACCTTGGCCTTTTCTGTGTCATTTGTCGCCAGATCTGCCACCCCATTGAGTGGTGGGCCCACATTTTCCCTAGTCTTCCTTTTGCTGGTTATGTATCTGTAGAATCCTTTCTTTTGGCTCTTTACATCCCTTGCAAGATTCACCTGCAGATCATCCTCGGCTTTCCCAACCCTATGCCTGCAAGACCAGACAGCTCTATACTCCTCCTGTGTCACTTGATCCTGCTTCCATCTCCTGTACACCTCCTTTTCATATCTGAGTTCAGTTAGGAGCTCCTTGCTCATCCATGTAGGCTCTCTTCTGACTTTGCTTCACTTCCTACTTGCCATGAAGGACCTTTCTTAAGCTTGGAGGAAGCAATCCTTGAATATTAATCAGGTCTCCTAGAGCTCTTTTCTCTCCAGGGCCATATTCCATCATATTCTTCCAGGCAGGTCTCTGAAGAAATCAAAATCTGCTTTCCTGAAATCCAGTGCTGTGGTACTGCTTTTTGTCCTGTTCCCTCCGCTTGGGTTCATAACCTCCATCTCATGGTCACTGCAGCCAAAGCTGCCCCTGACTTTTACATCCATGACCTTCCTCACTTATGAATATCAGATCCAGCAAAGCATATTTCCTTGTTAGATCCTCATTCATTAGACTGGTTAGGAAGATTTTGAAAATGTAAACCTTGAGCCTAGATCCTTATGACACATGATTCGAAGTATTTATTCACTTTATTATAAAAACCAAGATTTTATCCCTACTCTGGTTCCTATCTTTTAGCAACTCTTAATATTTTAAGAATTTTAATTCACAATGAATCTGTAGTATAGAATAATTCATCTACCTTGTTTAAGACTGCTCTTCAACCCAGAGTGCTGTTCCTTGGCCACAGGAATTGAAATTATTCTTGTCTTACAAGTATACTAAGTTACACCAAAATATTATAAGGTGTAATTCAATATTATCGACCACATTTCCATGGTTGGACTTGATGATCTTGGAGGTCTTTTCCAACCTTAATGATTCTATGTTTCTATTTCCAAGATATCCCTTCACTCTATTTAAAATTAGGATTTGCAATGGGATTTTATCCTTCTAGTATTTCTTTGGTTTTGATCCAGTTTCTTATATGTATTTCTATGTATTTCACTCTGCAATTCAAAAGAGCTTTCTTCTGCTAAGAAAATCTAAAGGATTTTTAATAAAAACAAAAGAAGATTGAGGATTTTTTAATTCCTGAAGTTCTATAAAGTATTGTGTATTGACTGATATATCACTACACCTAATTCTATAACTACAGTGACAATTATTCTCAGCTTGTAGTAAAGTAGAAGAAAATCTGAAGAGTGGACCAGGCAGGAAAAGAACACATAGGATAACCTAAATGAAACAGAAGAACAAAGAAACAATAATTTTTCATTGGAATTTTAGGAAAAAGATTATTTATGCATGTTTGAAATGTTATTTGGAGTGCTAAAGAACCTTTGACGCAGATCAGCTACATTGGACCAGGCTATTCATGGAACCATAAACCTAAATACAAGACAACAGAATGAAACAGGAGAGTCAAGAGCACAGGCAAGATAAATTACTAGAAGAAAACTTGAAGTTCCTGACTTAATTTTGCGTAAATTGGTTGCTATAAATTTTAAAAATAAGTTATGTTTGGACCAAATTCTACACCCGGATCTATAATTTCTATAGTTTCTCTCTCTCTTTTTCCGAATTTAACCTGGCACTCTTTGAAAAGATTTGCACCAGCTCCTCTTAAAGCATTTCTTGTCTAGGAAAGAAAAAAAGCTTTGCTTTCAAGAGGAGAAGGGGGGTTGTTTTTTCACTTTTCTGTAGGATTTTTTTCCTTCTCCTTTTCTAATTTTCACCCAATTCATATGTCACTTCTCTTAATGTTTATGCAATTATACAATGTTATTGGTTTATACAAAATCATACAATGTTCTTTTGTATATAAAATGTACAGAGCATATACACATACTAGGAATATTTTACTATAGATCAATTTCAAATTAACTCTCCTTTAAACTATAAAATCAAGACTCTGGGCTTTTTGGCAAAGTATTAAGAAAGCAAGCTATCTGAGGGAACAAACTTTTAAATAAAATGTTATTGGATGTACATAAAAACATCCAGGAAAACAGAAGAAAAATCTTTGTTCTTTCACTCACTAATCTGTGTGGAATAAATGTACCTACTATACAGAATTGCTTTAAAATGCACAATTCTGGTTCTTATACTGTAACTTTATTGTTTCATTCTTCTCCCCTGTCCTCCCTTTAGTGTATTTTATATTTCCTATAAGAGAATTACAAGAAATTTAAAAAAGAAATGTTGAAGGAAGGTATTGTCTCTGTTACAATTATGATCTTATTTTTCATGCTTATTCACAGAAGCCAGCATTTCATTTAAAAGTCACAGAATATGGCTGTATAGTTGTCACTCATGAGATGAAGGTAATGCAGATATTTCCTCCAGTGTTGCGGTTAAGTTCTATTATCACACCTCTCTGAACACTTCCAAACACTCAGCCAAAATTATTCAGTGCACCCTGTCTTATTCAACATATTTAGACTAGATGTTATTCTACCCGTTCTCTCTATTTTAAACTTTCCACTCTAATAGCACTCCCTGTTTAATGTTACATTCTGAACACAATTTCTATTTATGGTATTTTTATTCAAATGACTGATGCTGCAAAGTTTTTTTCCACTAGTTTTAAAACTATTGAATACTTCCAATATTAGAAGGAACATCTCTGCAAAAGATATGTGAGTACTTCAGGGAGATTACAGTATTCAGTACAGTACCCATCTGATCTTAGATGACTTTCCATCTGAAGAGCTGTTCTGGATATTTGTAGCTGATACAGCTTACAACTTAGGTTGTTCAACTGACCTTAGCTTTTGCATCTCCAAAATACATTCTTGCTGTGCAAGAAAGTATCCTGTGTGAAGAAAGCATCTTGTGAGAAATACTGTATGTTACTACTGTCATGGTTTCGGCCAGGATAGAGTTAATTTTCTTCCTAGGAGCTGGCACAGTGCTGTGGTTTGGATTTAGGATGAGAAGAATGTTGGTAACACATTGATGGTTTAGTTGTTGCTAAGCAGTGCTGACACCACTCAAGGACTTCTTCAGCTTCCTCTGCTCTGCCAGGTGGACAAGAAGCTGGGAGGGGGCACAGCCAGGACAGCTGACCCCCGCTGGCCAAAGGGCTATTCCAGTCCATATGACATCATGCTCATAAAGCTGGGGGAAGAAGAAGGAAGGGGGGGACATTGGGAGTGATGGCATTTGTCTTCACAAGTCACCGTTAGGCGTGATGGAGCCCTGCTTTCCTGGGGATGGCTGAGCACCTGCCTGCCCATGGGAAGCAGGGAATTAATTCCTTGTTTTGCTTTGCTTGTGTGCGTGGCTTTTGCTTTCCCTATCAAACTGTCTGTATCTCAACCCATGAGTTTTCTCACTTTTACTCTTACAATTCTCTCCCCCATTCCATTGTGGGGAGACTGAGCGAGTGGCTGTGTGGTGCTGAGCTGCTGGCCGGGGTTAAACCACAACTACTGTGCTAAAATTTCTTAGGAAGTTACAGAAATGTTATCTAACAGCCAAGAAAAAATTGCCAGACAACCTTGATTATTTTTTTTTCCCTCCCAGAATATCCATATCAGTTTCTTGGAATGTGTTTATGGTATGCAATTATTTAAAGGCTTTGTTTGTTTGTTTGTTTACTTTTATACCTCCAAGACCATTTTTCTCCAAAATTCAGTCTTTCTTTTCATAGGTAGGGTTGAACAGATGCATCTTAAGACTTCACTGAAGTACACTTCAGTGTACTGAATGAGTACACAGACATTTCTGGCATGCATATTCAAGCATATCAATTTATAAGACAGTTTCTATAAATACATATGTGGGTAATTTCAAAATCTGCTTCCCAGACAGGAAAACAATCATTTAAGTATGTGCAAAACCCAAATGCAGAAGAGGCACAAACATGGCTGCAATGAATTGATTTCAGAACTCAAATGCATATTCATCGACATATTTTACAATATTCAGACATCCTATCATTAGTCTTTACGTTGACGAGCTGTCAGTCCATCTAAGATTTGTAATCATAAACGCACTTATTTACGTAGATGGTATCTTATGCAGTCTAGGTCTAAGACAGCTCCTGCATTTACATATTTCCAACACTGAATTTAACAGTAATACATAGAGAAATATGCTCCAATCAAACAAGGCTCCAGTTTTCTTTAAACCCATAAATATTTTTCAAATCATTTTAGTAGCATAGCTTCACTCTAACAGTCCACATTCAAAAAAATCCACAAGTTTCCTGGGAGGGAACTGTCTTCCTTAGACCCTCAGATCTCTAGTAGATGTACTACCTGGTCTGAGCATCCAGAAAAGAAAGAACAACAAAAAAAAAATCTCACACAAAGTGAAGGATGAGACAGACACACAGGCTTACTGGGTAAGCCTCTGGCCTCCTAACCCTTTTAGCATGACATTATGAGAAAGAGATTGAGGTTGCTTATATCCCTTAATGCTCCAAAACGGCAAGTAAGCACAAAGCCTATCAAGTATCACACAGAAAAGGAATCATAGAGGAAATAATCAGCAGCAAGTGTAGAGCCATTGCCAATAGCTTTAAGGAAAGTAGTCTGATAGTTGAAAATAAGCCTGGGCCTTTCCTGAGCACATACTGTTCACTCCTATATCCTCCTTCTCAAAGTTTATTTTGTCTTTTCACTGAAGTTGATCCTTAAGATTGGCTCTACAGGGTTAGCATGAAACACTTTGCTCAGTCAAAGAAACTCAAAGCTAGCTCTATTTAATGGCTGTACATCATGGTTGCCTTGTTTCACGTTGTTGACTATAATTGTTTTGTGTTCCTAGCCAGCCTGGACTGAGAAGGCATCAAAGAATACTTCCAGGAGATGGCAATGGAATTGTAGCATCCCTATTACTGTCCCCAATAAGTGCAGAGACAGCTTCCAGCCTCGTGGCAGGAAAGCAGTCCCATTCCTTCTGCAAAGCCACAGCATCTGGTCCCTAACATCTATGCCGTCAGGTAAGTGAGCAATAGCTAGCCGATTGGTAGTAATTGAAAGAAGATGGATAAGTTCATGGTCAATACCAGCAAGAGAAAAGAAGAAAGAAATCCTTAAAATTAATTTCTGCTTCTGATCTTCAGTAAAAGAACCAGGCAGAATTTTATTAGAGTTCCTCCTCTCATTAATAACTTGTCAGGTTATTGGCACATTCAAGCCCAATAGAACTATTTTGCATGAGTGCTTCCCATGGTAGGGTGTCTGGATTCTCATTATTAACAATTACAACTGTGCACTTATGACCTGACAAACTCAGCAGATGTCAAACAATTAATAAATAGCTTCAGTGCATCTAGTATCACTAAACTTTTGAAAATTAGATAATCAGTGAAAAATGTACCAGAGAAAATAGCTGAATCATCAAACAGCAATGCTTCAACCTAGCAGAAACAAGATTTAGTATCAATTTTTTGGATGTTGTTGAAGAATGCACCCACCCCCTTTTTCTAAGCTATATTACTTCCAAAGAACGAACATGCTAATAAGTAAAAATATCTAATAATTTTGATGACTTACCAGCTATTCTTGCACTTGTCCCAATAACTTATGCAGGAAATATTTTCTACATCTTATGAGACCTTCTAGGCAAACCACTTCAAGAGGTACACTGTCTGAGCTTGAGGAGAAGCAACTTGTGATCACTTTATCTCCTACACTGTCTGAGCTTGAGGAAAATAAACCCGTGATCATATTATTTCCATCATGACACAAGCCCGAGGCAAGAATATTGTCTTCGCACTCACACAGAAATAGCAAGCAGCTTGAGGGAGAAGCTGCCAATACAGCTCGGGTTTAGGCCTGCTCACTGTTTTACTCCGCACCTGAGTCTTACCAACTATGTATTGAAAAACCTGTTCAAAAGGCTTCATCAGCTCAAGCCCTGCTGCCTATTTGGGAAGAGCAATATACATAATCAGGAGTAATTTTTTCCTCAGGTCACCAGACTTTGTTCTGGAGGAAGACAGTTCTGGTCTGGGTGGTTTATTGCATTTGAAACTTGAAAAAACAAGCAACACAAGTTTTGCATAACACCAAATTTTGGAAAATTCACATGGAGGAAAGCATGTGATGGACAGCAGGATATGGAATCAATCACTGCACTTAAAGTGCTCTGGCTCGAACAAGTCAGATAGCACCGGATGCCTCAGGTTCAGGAGGAACATTGAAAACAAATTTTCACTGAATGGTAGGGATTCAGCTGCCATAACAGGAAGCCCAGTAGCTACAGTTTAACATTTGAAGAGTCGTGCCCTTTTCAAACAGTCTTTTTTCCAGGCTTAGAACTTCATTAATGGTATTCCAAGTTAGTTTCACTATCTTTCTTCTTTTTATGAAATCCTGCCATATCCTCGATCTTAATGTGATCTTGTGCCTGTGAGTACCACAGATTAATTCATAACAGTCCAGGAAAAACTCCAAAGCGGGAGGCAGAGAGGTTATTTCTTGAGCACCACCAATGCAAGGTCTAGCTAGGACTGAACCTACCTAAAATGGAAAGATTTGTTTACAAACTGGAGGGTTGAATTTCCTTGAATTTCAAGGACAGCACATCTCAGAAGTAAAAGTACTTTTCTCTATTGTCAAAATACACCAGAGAACACTTAAATAATAATCTGGACTTCTTGTTATTGGGAAGATCACATTTTGAGTCAGATTCTTACCATCAAAGACAATATTAATTCCAAGCATATTAAATGAAAGCACATTTTTCATCTTCTTCCAATGATAGAAATAAATATTAATAAAGACTTCCATTAAGTATGTTACCAAGATTTAACATTATGTATGCTTGAATTAAAATATTATTGATTCAAAAGTATGTGCTTGCACTTACTAAGAGCAGAAACTATTCCAACCTTTTCATATATAAAGATGATAGCTGCACATTGATTCTGCAGCAGAGAAGAAAAGGTGATTACGTTTTGAAAACTAATAATGTGTAGCTTCAAGCAACTGAAAAAAATCAATTGATATTTATTATTTGTTTTCCAATGTACTATATGTTCTACAGCCCTTTTTCAAAACTGCAGACTACTTACACCACCATCTGAAAATATATAAACGTAATTGGAAAGATAAAAGAAAATAGTGACATTTTTCTTTCATGAAGGGTTTTCTCCTGTGAACAGTCTTCATTTTCCAATAGCAAATCTTAAGAAAGAAGAGATGCATACACAAAATCCCCACAAAATCTTTAATTCACATGTGCTCCTGCCTCTCCATTGCATATGTACAACTACTGCAGCTTCACAAATAAGTCTAGGCAGAACAGTATTTTAAAGTCATCAAGTAAAAAAGACACCAGTGAAAATAGCTACTTATATCAGTAGATGCTGTTTCCTGAGAGTACTTTGCTATGTGACAAATCCATCCACAGCTAAAGTAAATGAAAAGATTCTTTTTTACTTCAGTGGTTTGGGCCCTAGGAGAAACAGACTTGGATTACACAAATGTGTAGGAGTGTTTATAGCCCTTTTCAGATGACTACCCACACAGGACAGGAATAAAATACACCTTTCAGCTAATTCATTTCTGTTATGGGGCTTCTGTCACTGTCTTGAACTGAAAATGTCAAGAAGTCAATATTTTAGTACTATGGGCCTGAAGTACTGAAAATATTAGAGTAGGTATTCTTGTGCAATATAGTTTATGTGTCTCCTGATCCTAATACATGAAGGCAATAACACCACCTCTACCACTTTAACCAGAAAGAACCAGGCTCTCAGGTCCCAGTGCCTCAAACTCATCAACATGTAATTTTTTCACCACTGCCATTTGTTTTGGAAAAGGTATGGATGTATGTGGTATAGATCCACACCACTGTCCACATCTTGCAAAAAAACCCAAACAACAAGAAAACCCAAACAAACAACATTTCAACATTTTACATGGATAAAATAGGATAATTTGAGCTGGGCAGCTTTACTATCATGACTAGCAGCACATGCAAAGGAAATAGCTGATGTCCAATGGTTTCTCAGACTGGGTAAAATATATGGGCAGTCTTCATCATTAGATCATACAGATGTACTTCCAGTTTTATCAATGTAAAGAATACATCCTGTAATTGAATATTGAATCTGTAATTAAGTATTTATTCAGAGTATCAGATCCTATTAATCCTGATTTGGTTGTGTGTCTTTTTTTCACATGGCCTACTTATAAAACCAGATTTGAAGATAAGACTAAGCTTGATGTTTTAGTAGCTGCATTATTGCAGCCTGCCTTTTCCTAGTCAAATTCTCAATTCACCTCAGGGAAAGGTTTCTGTCTTAAAGAAATATGTGATGAATCCTTTTTCCTGAGCTCTTCAATTGAATCCATATTTTTTCCTGATATTTTTCCTCTTTTAAATTTGGCAAAATTGTATATCATTATATAGCAAAGAAGCTGAGCACCCCACTATGCAGAGAGATCAGAGCTTATAGAAATCCCTACAAAAATGTATGCACTCAGTGAGTAAGCACTAATGCCTACTTTTAGATTCAGCATGCATACAAGGGAAGCAGCTAAACTGCATTAATTTTGTTCATGTAGGATATCACATATACTGGCATAAATGTAACTCAAATGATACTGAAGACTTAATCTGAAAAATGAAATAGAGAGTAAGATTTTTGTTTATGACTCCATAAACTGGAGGAATTTAAAACTTCCTCACAAAGATTTAACATGACTTCTTTGTGCTTGTAGTGTAAAGAAGCACTACCAGAAAATGCAGAACATACCGGTAGAAGTAAAGGTCAAGGCTCGCTTCCATTCATCTTGAGCACTGTGCCAAGTTCTCTCCATATCATAATTCATCAAATAATCTAATTAACTTGTTTAAAATTATAATTAAGTTAGGCATACTTAAGGTCATGCAATTACAGGTCTGTGAAGAGAGTTTTACACCAACAAAGCAGCTGCAATCCAAATGACAAATCACACATTCTCTAATAACTCTCCATTCCCAGACAGCCATTAATAATGTTTTCTTAAAACCAAATTAAAAGGGGGGTTTTTGCTTTGCAAGTGCTGTCTATTCAGGAAAGTACTGAGAATCACTACAGTTGTTAACTCAGGATGAGGCTTCTTGATTGGCATCTGGAATCACCATCTTTCAAAACCAGAAACACTGTCAGGAGATGTTGGGGTTACCATTTCCTGCTTCACTACTAAATTCACAGTGATTCACTGTTTGGTTTGTTTTCTTCTGTTTATCTTTTGAACTTGTTATCCATTTCTCATCATGTGAGAGCTCATAAATTTGTTATATTATATAGTCTTTGAACCTGGCCCTCAAAAAGAGTTAAACAAAAAAGCTTCCAACTACTTTAATAAAGAAATATAAAAATCAGCCCAACCACTGAGCTGGAGAACTTCACCAATATATGATCCTTTATCCAAGGTGAAGATACTCTGCAGTTCCCAAAAGGGTTGGAGGTGAAACTATTTTGCCTTATTAACTCTTGTCAGGCAAAATTCCCAGCAGGCTGTGAGCTGAGCTGAGGCCTGGCAAGGCCAGAACAAGCAGACTGACAGCAACAGCACCGATGTCTCGAGAAACCCATGTCCATACTGGCTGCCTCAGAAATTAACAGAACAGAAAGAATGAGTAGGTTGACTGTGTTTTATTTGACACAGTTTACTATGTGTTAGATATAACATCATAAAGTTTGGCTGGGTGTGGAAGATACAGAAAAAATTGTACCTTCAAAATGGTCTTTAAGAAAAATGACATATCTGGAACTTCTCAGTTGTTAAGCAAACACCTTGCATTAAATAATGCTGACAAGTTAAACTCAGACACTGAATGAAGCAGACCCTGTAGGCTCTGAACAACATGCTGCTACTTTCTAGCATATTAGCAAATTAGAAACCAGATTTTTTTTTTTTTCCCCACCTCAGGAGAATTATTTCATTAACCTGGCAATCTTTTAGAGTTTGACCAAGAAGAAAAGGAAAGGTTGTTATTCACCCAAGAAAACTAACAGACTGAACACCACAGGTGTTGACCAAAACCAAACCTACAATACACTGTCAAGAAGATAAATGCATAAATGAACACTCAGCCTTAATGTGTTTCCAAGACTTACACTGCTGTGTTATTTATCCCAGTTCTTCTATAGAGCTATGCTAGCTATACTTGTTGATTCAGGATGTTACTACTACAGCCATTTGCCTTGCATCTCATCTGGAAACTTCCAGTCCTGTTCCAGAAATAGCCTGACTAATTATGAATCACTAGTTCACGCTGACAAAAAAAAAAAAAAAAAAAAAAAAAA
>NW_009259685.1:2151374-2159555 GCF_000687185.1 Egretta garzetta
AAAAAAAGTCAGTGCTTGCTTGCATTAAGTTCTCTGGCTGTGACCTGCAATTCAGGAACCATTTCATGAGTCTGTGGATACCTTTACTATCCCAGCCTAAACCAAAGCGCTCATGAATCTAACCCGTAACTTCAAGTAATTCCTTACGATCAATGTGCCATCCAGCTACCACAGGCAATGCAAAGTTGTTATGGTCTTTACAAGAAATCTCTATCTAGACCTCATGCAAAGAGTTTAATAGGTAAAGCAAATTACTATTTTGAGGTGTGAAACACTGAGGGGCAATCACCTTTCCAAGCTAAGTGTCTGGATACCAAGTCTTGGAAGGAATAAGACGCATACTTCCCTGCGAAGATGTGGTGTTTCTTAGGACAAAAATCTGTGCTGCTGATTTTCTTCCCCCAGCCTGCTGCTGCTGCCAAGAAGTAGCACGGTGAGCCAGGAGGGGAGCCAGGCAGGACCCTTGCCCCCAGATGCCTGCTGGACCCTGCTGGTGAGCTCAGTGCTCTGGCACATTTCCTGGTGAAGGCAAGATGGACCTAGCAGAAACTGCTCAATAACTGCCACTGAAGACACCTGAAGACTGACAATGTCACAACATCTGCCGCCTCTCACAGATTTCCATGCACCTCTTTCTTTTCTTCAGGCTTCAAGCCCCAGAAGTCAGTGGAAGCTCATTCAGACTAACAGCCAGAGAGATGGCTGGCAAAATGGGAACAGGGAGCGAGATAAAGGGGGAGACAAGAGGGAAGGCCATCAAGGAGGGACACAAACATCAGGACTGTAGTAAATGTGTGATTTGAATAAAATTTATCATGACAAAGTGCTTCCCTGTAAGTAGGGAGATTTAAATTCACTGACGATATTATTGATTAGCATGTATAATGTATGGTAACAGAAAGACTGCTAAGCTCAGTACTGCCTGTATATGATTTCTTACAAAATTAAATTTTGCCTGCTTACCCCTGTTTGACATCAAAAGATTATTTTTTCCTTTTCTAAAGTGTCCCTAGTACTTTTTCTGCCCCGTGCTTTTGTCAGAAGAAACATAAGGACATAGTCATTCTGGTGGAAAGGGAGAGCCTAGATTCTTCCACGTAGGAAGTTTCTAGTGAAGGTGAGGACTGTGGGGACTGTGGAGTTACCTTTGCATCCATTTTTCAGAAGGTTAGTATTAAATCCACCACAAAATGATTTTCTGAAACACCTAGAGGAATCATCAACATTACCACACACCACAAGTAATTTGAAACTGTCTTGTAGAATAAAATGATTTTTCATGATTGCTTTTTTTCAAAGGTAAGTAGTTCTTGAGTTTTTAAGAGTAATAAAATTAGATATATTTCTCTAATAATGATACCACAAACAGTTAAGATGTTTTTATACTGAATTCAAATGCTAATACTAATGAGAAATTAACCTGAATACAACCTGTTAGTTAGCAAACACAACAGATTCCTTTTTTGCTTCATCTACTGAGAATACATTCACATCCACAGGGTACATCCCTTTGGATAAACTTATAACTCATGTTTTTATTATACCCTCCATTGTAACAGCTGAGGTACAGATTTCCAATAAAGTAAAAAATGCCACTCTGAATAGCACAGCTCATGACACAATTATGTTCATCCATAACTCTATGCAGACTGAATTTTGCTAGTATTTCATTGACTTTCCTGGCTCTACAAGATGCAAATTCATAATGCAAACCAGGGTCGCTGGAACTGGTCTTTTGCCAATGTCTTCTGAAATGGCTTTTGTCAGCAGAAAGCACTGTAAACTCATTCACACATGAATGAAGTCCAGGAAGCAGCGAACAGCTGTGTGTTAAAGAAATACCATAAATTCTGTCCTTCTTGCCACTGGGACACCACAACATCTGCATGCCTACCTTAATGAGAAGAAATATCGGCATCATTGAGGTCTATACTTCAGCAACAGTATATTTCTTTCAATATTATTTTAAAGTTTTGCTGTTTCCCCCAAAACCTTATAAAGGTGTAACATGTGAGGTGGAGATGGTTCAAGCACAGATCACATGAGACACATTAAACATGAGCAGCTCCTCAGGTGGTACTTATAAAGGTAATGCCAGGCAAAGTGAGATTTCTGCATCAAGAAACTGCAGGAAGAGAGAGGAACACCAACCAACCAAATTAAAAAAAAATAAATATCTACCTTCATCTTGTTTCTACTGCTTTCCTGTAACATTGCAATGATCCCACCTTTGAGACCAAGACCCTGGCAGCAGGTGCTGTTAAAGGGCTCCAGCAGGGCAGGGAGAGAAATCCCCATGGAAACATAGCAGTTCTGGCCTGCCTAGTAGATCTTCCAAGGCCATAACCAGCTCGAAAAATATCCCTAAGTTGCTTCAAAACAAGTTCCAAAATGCTAACTTTTTTACATTGACTCTCATGTGTACTTTGGAAATAGGAATTAATATGAACAGATTAAAATAATGAATGACATACTATTTTCTATCCCATATGTCAGATTTATTTTTCTCTTTCTTTCGTTTTTAATTTATTGTATTTCATCTTTCTATTATTTCCTTTATTTTTTCCTTTTATCTAACATTTGTCTTTCGTATACTCACACTTCAATTTCTTCTTTTCAGCTTTGGTCAACAATATTATAATAGGTCCTCAGAGCTGAAATTCACCAAATGCATCACATAGCTGAAATATAGCTTCAAATTGCTCCAGGAAATTAGAAAAACAGAATCTTCTGTCTCTTTTTTTTTCCAAAAGTGAATCCCTGAGCATATAAGCTATGCATCAGGCAAGGTCAGCCAAGATCAGAGCAGTCTTGGGAATGGAACTGACACTCTACCCTCTATTTATAAGACAGTTCTCTGAACTAAAAATTAATTAATTAAATAAATAAATAAGCAAGCATTTTTGAGCTTCTGATCTCTGAGCCCCATTGACCTAGAGTTAATAATTACAAGTCTACAATGGATCTTTTAATAATCAACTCATTGTATGTTTAATTAAAAGTTCTCTTTTCCACCTTCTTTTATTAAATACAAGTGTTCCGATGAGGGCTTTAAGATTTCATTTATAGATTAGGCACTGGGCATTTCAATACATTTTACTCATTACTAATGAACTGCATTTATTCAGAAATAAAGTTTTCTGTTATGTTATTATAAAGTATATTGTATTACTAGAAGGTATATATCAAAGCCGAGAATGAGCATGTTTGTGGTTTTTTCAACAACTCCATTTATATAAAAGTTAGTATGTGTTTATAAAATGCATAAACTTATACTCACATAGAAGTAAGTAACTATGAGTTTACACAGTTTTAAGATCACTTCTTTATGCATTTATTCAGCATTAAATAAAATAAAATAAAGGGAGACATACATAAAAGTCTTTGGTTTAAAAAAAAAGATAGTCCTATTCTGTATGTATTTGTTCTTTCTTGTTAAGACTGCATATTTGTCTCCGGGATTCCCAAAGATAAAACATGTATTCATGCATGGTAAAGTTTAGCTAGAAACACATAGTCCTGCAAAATATTGTATAAGCAGTCTAAACATGAATGGTGTGTGTCTATATACACATCTGTGGGACACAGACTTCATAATTAATGGAATTTCTCTCTCACCTCTAAGCTGTTAAGATGCCTAAACCCTGCCCTCACTTTTCAGGAAGCATTAAAAAAAATAACAAAATTCTTCCAAGGAAGGGTTTGTTCAGTATATTCACAGAATGTTAAGGGTCAAACAAGTTTTTTTAAAAAAAACAAACCACCA
Organism: Egretta garzetta; assembly: GCF_000687185.1. Lineage (NCBI taxonomy): Eukaryota > Metazoa > Chordata > Aves > Pelecaniformes > Ardeidae > Egretta > Egretta garzetta. The sequence continues at coordinate 2,155,141 of NW_009259685.1, forward strand.
CATATCTTTTCTTACTTTGGATTTATGAGGCACACATGGTATGGAATTAAAAGCAAAGGATCACATCTCATCCTTAAAAAATACCCAAGAGCCAGCAGCACAGCAATACTTGAATAGAAATCTTTATTGCTATCTTTTTTTCATGAGCACTAATAATTTAGGTACTCAGCATCCCCCAGGGATCATTTAACATCAATAAAAATACATGTTATCCAAATGCAAGAGATAAAAGACAGCCAATTATGTTTAACAGCAAAACTCCAGGCTAATGTTCCCAAATGGATGATTAGTCAAAGAGCAATAGGTTATTTTGTGATATTTTGCAGAAAGAGTAACGTGTGTGTGTGTGTGTGTGTGTGTGTGTTGCCTTTTAGATCAATCTTTCCCTCTAGTGTTATCAAATTAATGCATAGTTTTAAGTCTACATCTGCTTTCTTATAAAACCAGTAGATGACATAAAAAGCAAATTCCCTTATTTTCTTATTTATATTCATTAATAATACTATGAATATTACTCATTCAAATGAATTGGATATCCATTCTGTATTATTATTTCCTCTCCTTTCCTGTCCCCTCCCCCCAGTCCCACGGAGTCTCAACTATTAATCTAATCATATTCAGCAATATGACAAAAGGATGCCACCAACACACTTTGTTGACCAGTTCTGCTGTAGAAATACAGAAATACAGACATATTTTTACAGGATCATCTCCAGGTTAAACTAGACCAGGAATACCTTGGTTCACACCAGGACTGGAAGAGTGGAAATAGGAGGGAAAAAACATACAATGGTATATGTTTAATTCCCCACTGACCAGCAAGCCAGAATTGTAGTTTGATTTTACAGATTCAGGAGACTTGAACAAAACCAACTAATCCACTATGAAACAACACCACATTTGGAGAAAGAGGACTTATTTTCTTTCCTCTTTATTGTTTTTTGGAGGGGCTGGGTTTTTTTGCTTTGTTTTGTTTGGTTGGTTTTTTTCCTGGTAAGTGCCAATCAGGTACTTAAAGTATTAGATTTCCATTTTCACCTGCATCTTTCACAGATACCTTGTATAAAACTAAGTATCTACACTGTACCTTTCTGAACACCTATTTTCATTTGGATCCACTTAGTGCAAAAGTCACTAGTTTCTTGTGAACAGCATAAGGTATCAAAGAGACATCAATTCAGAGCCTTGAGTGATCTGAAAGACTTATTGACTGCCTTAGGCCTTGATGGCTTATGAACAAGACCAGCTAAATCTATATAGAGGAACTGAGAAGAAAGGGACTATGCAGAGGAAAAAAAGAATCACTTTTGAAACGTAGAGTCATCAAAATATATATCTACCTTGACAAATGAAGTAGCTTATTTTACAGTCTAAACATTCTTCCTTCTGACCACAATCAAGAAAAAACTTTGACTTATAATTGATTGCAAACACTCACTGCTTTCAGCCCTTTGAGTGAAGATTACGTCAACCTGATATAAGCCAAAATTCCCTTACTGGAATTTACTTAGGTAAATAGGAAGCACTTAAGGTTAAGTGCTACGTGCTGCCACTACCCATGTGGGTATCACAAGAAACTTTCTGAAGAAAGTATTTCACAGGCACAGCTCTGTCAAAACATCAGCTTCCAAAGCAGTGGATTAGTCCCAGGAACAGACTATTGCACGTCAGGAAGTCAACTCTGGGTTACATTTAGCTGGCAGCACACCCTGCCATGCACCCACAAACACAGGCCGTATCACTAGACAGATGAGAAGTAGAGTAACATCACAAATCTCGGGTCTGCAACAAACACACTGGTTACCAAACTGCACTCAAGTTGTAAAGGAAGCTTGTATTGGGTTTGTGTGGCAAGGTTTTGGTAGTGGGGGACTACAGGGGTGGCTTCCGTGAGAAGCTGCCAGAAGCTTTTCCCGTGTCCACCGCTGGCCAAGGCCAAGCCCATCAGCAATGGTGGTAGTGCTTCTGTGATAACATATTTAAGAAGGAAAAACAGCTGCTGCGGGACAGTAGCTGGAGAGAGAAGAGAAGCGAGAGGATGTGAGAGAAAACAGCCCTGCAGAAACCAAGGTCAGGGAAGAAGGAGGGCCAGGAGGTGCTCCAGGCGCCGGAGCAGAGATTCCCCTGCAGCCCGTGGTGAAGACCATGGTGAGGCAGGCTGTCCCCCTGCAGCCCATGCAGGCCCACGGTGGAGCAGATCTCCACCTGTAGCCCATGGAGGACCCCACAGCGGAGCAGGGGAGTGCCCAAAGGAAGGAGACTGTGACCCCATGGGAAGCCTGCACTGAATCAGGTTCCTGGCAAGACCTGCGGACCCATGGGGAGAGGAGCCCAGGCTGGAGCAGGTTTGCTGGCCGGGCTGGTGACCCCATGGGGACCCACACTGGAGCAGTCTGTGCCTGAGGGACTGCACCCCTTGGAAATAATGGACCCATGCTGGAGCAGTTTGTGAAGAACTGGAAGAAGGGGGGGATGGGGGGAAGGTGCTTTAAGACTCAGGGTTCCTTTTATCCTCTCCTACGCTTATTTGATTGGTAATAAATTAAGCTAATTTCACCAAGTTGAGTCTGTTTTGCCCGTGACAGTAACTGGTGAATGATCTTTCCCTGTCCTTATCTCAGCACACGAGCCTTTTGATATATTTTTTCTCTCCCCTGTCCAGTTGAAGAGGGAGCGATAGAGTGGCTTTGGTGGGCACCTGGCATTCAGCCAGGGTCAACCCATCACACAGCTAAACAAGCATTTCATTTTTGGGAACCTTTGACCCCAACGAGGCACCTACAAGTCTGAATGAACCAGCAATTTTTAGGAAGATCTTTCGAACCGATTATGGACTTGGTATTCATGTGGGTCACTTAAGTTCTAGCTCTTACATGTATTCCTAACAAACTATCACCTTTTATTTTGTTATAATAACTTCCGTTAAGTACTCAAGGCAGCTGAAACTAAAGCAGTTATAAAATTGTTCCTCTCATCATTATCTGAGCTAGTGGGAAAAGAAGTGGGAGGAAGAAGCATGTCTGATTTATACCCCCTATGCTTTTTTGCTCTAGCAAGACCTTTCCTGGAAGTTACAGCACAGAAACATCTCCCCTGAGCTTTTATACCTGCAAGCGATACAAAAACAAATGCACTTTCACTGGATGTCCAGCACTCTTTAATCCAGAGACGGAGCCACTGGGGAGCCTTTACCAGAACCAGTAAGCGACTCTCAGAATTAAGTGCTGGCACTAGACAGACCAGGATCCAGATGGTTTGATCATATTCCTGGACATACTGCCACCTGTTATCTACATTTCTCATCAGAACATGTACATTCCATATTCACAAATACATGCTGACATATTTAAATGAGGCTGTTTTTCTGTCTAGATATTTGGCAACGGGTCCTCCTGTTTTTGTCATCATATGTCAGACAAAGCCATCCTCACATTTGAGGATTCCTGAGGTTTTTCTTCAACTTCTCAGCATTTACACGTGTAATAAGAATGTTTCCATATAATTTCCTATCCCTATTTGCCCTTTACTGGTTTAAAAAACATACAGTCCTATTGCAGCTTCGCTCCCTTCTCCTCACCCAAGGAAGAGCTGCCCTCTCTATGACACTGCTTGGCCACAAACCCTTACCCAGCATGCAGGAGTTCAATGTGTAATTGCAATCACATAGGTGTCCAGATCACCCTGTGCACAATCCATTGATCTACGACCAGATCTCTAACCCTGAGGTAAAGCTGAAGGTATGGAGTGGCGCCAATGCACCTTGGGGTATGTGGGACCTGGTGCCAGAGGCTTACCTCAGCCTGGCCCCTCCTTGCCCACTCAAAGTAAAAGTCTTGGCCAGCTGAAAACTCAGGCTCTTCCTCCAAATCTGTGTGGTCTCACACATTTCCGAGCTTTTATTGAGATTCTCAACATGTTTAGTGAGGCCAAAAATAACTTCTAGAGTAAAATACATAAGCGTCTCAGCTGTATATCAACCAGTACTGTGCTTAGTAGCTATAAAAAAAATTGGAAACATGAACTCCAGTTACTCAAAAAATAGACAAACTAACTTAACATTACTTGAAAATTCATGTTGACTGCGTAAATCTCCTGAGTAGGAACCATCTTGGATTTGCTTTTCTTTCTGGTGGGGGTATTGGGATAGAGGGCTGAAGGAGGACCGACTCCTAGTTTCTCTGAATATTTTGAATTATATATGAGTAACGCATACAGTCACATGCAAGCAACATATACAAATCTCCAGTTCACACTTACATCTCTGAAAATGCCTATTTTTTTTTTCCTTCCCTGCCCTGCTATGTAACACCCATTAAATAATCAGACTCTTCGGGCCAAACCTGAACCTGAACTCACATAAGTCCATGGGACCTGATGAGATGCATCCCAGAGTCCTGAGGGAATTGGCCAATGTA
>NW_009259685.1:2160165-2170496 GCF_000687185.1 Egretta garzetta
GAGTGTGGGCTGCCTGTGAATGAAAAGCTGGCCATGAGCCAGCAATGTGCCCTCGCAGCCCTCAAAGCCAACCATACCCTGGGCTGCACCAAAAGCAGCGTGGCCAGCAGGTTGAGGGAGGGGATTCTGCTGTTCTGCTCTGTGCTGGTGAGACACACACCCCCCTGCAGCCCTGCATCCAGCTCTGGGGCCCTCAGCACAAGAAGGACATGGACCTGTTGGAGTGGGGCCAGAGGAGGCCACAAAAATGATCCGAGGGCTGGAACCCCTCTGCTATGAGGACGGGCTGAGAGAGTTGGGGTTGTTCAGCCTGGAGAAGAGAAGGCTGTGGGGAGTCCTGATTGCGGCCTTTCAATACCTAAAGGGGGCCTATAGGAAAGATGGGGAAAATCTTTTTTAGTAGGGCCAGCTGTGACAAGACAAGGGGTAATGGTTTTAAACTAAACCAGGGTAGGTGTAGACTGGATATAAGGAAGAAATTCTTTACAATGAAGGTGGTGAAACACTGGAACAGGTTGCCCAGAGAGGTGGTGGAGGCCCCATCCCTGGAAACATTCAAGACCAGGTTGGACGGGGCTCTGAGCAACCTGATCTAGTTAGCAGTGTCCCTGCTCACTGCAGGGGGGTTGGACTAGATGACCTCTGGGGGTCCTTTCCAACCCAAAACATTCTATGATTCTATGATTCTAAAAAAGCATGCAAGCCTACAGTATCAATCAATATCCCTATTATGTTTCAAACAGCATAGGCTAGGGGACCTTTACATTTTCTAACCATTGTGCCTCTTCTTTTAAAGCATACTTTCATTATAGTCAAAATATACTGTCCTCATACCATACTCTTCTGTCATCTCTGTATCGCAAGTTGCCCACTCCATCATATTCAATAAAGTTTTTGGAAGAGGTTCTCTAAAAGGTAATGCAAGTATGAAAATTATATTTTATTTTTCTCAGTGTGCATTTTAAAGCAATCAGCCTTGCAATAAACAAGAGACTCTCTTGATAGGAACAGTCAGTGTTTGTCAGGCATATTTCCTTAAAAAGAGTTGACTTGATATTAATAGCAATGTCGTTCTCCCTATCAATCAGGAATTGCAATCAGCCACAAACACACCCTCTAGTTCTCCTTCAATCAGGGAAATAGTGCAGAAAATAAATTGCAAGTATTTAATAAATTCATAAAGGGAAAAATCCATCAGAAATTGTTGGGACCACACTGCGATACCATTATTTAAACTGGGATTTTTCTTTCTCTGTGAGAACCTTTATCAATTTCCATGGGTCTTCATATGCAGCAGAGTACAACGAGCCTCAAAATCTAGGGTTGTCTGCTTTGGGAAGTTTTTAGTTCACAGTTATTAAGAAAAAAAGAATCAGTGTTGAAACTGTTACTGTTTAGCACTAATGAAAATGTATGTCTCTTTTTTTTCAGGTGCTTTCTGGGAATGGAAAAGTAGGTTACCTGTCAGCTCTTCCCAAACAACCTCTGCAACAAAGCACCAGAGCCGACTCCCCATTTCCCAACAGTGAGGTATCATTAAAAAAACACTATGAATTTAAAACCAGGAAGCTTCTTTTTGAAGAGCTAAAGACATTAGCAAAACAGATTGTTTCTCCCAATGGTATGTTTAAACAAGCAAGGTACTTTCAAAGTGTTACTGTATGGAACAGAATTTCACTTATGCATGTGTTTGTGATGCCAAATACAAGTTTCTGAAATGCCTTGCAGATTATCGTTCATTATCAAGGAGAGACTTTGTTAGGTATTACTAAACCTCTAGTCTTGGTACCATATGCTTCAATTCCCCTATGGGAAATCTCATCCAGGGACAGAAAAGTCACAGCAGGTGGAAAATTATACAAAACTTTTGGCAGTTCTTTAGAAACAACATGAAATAGTATGCAGTTTCAGATTTTTTTTTTCTTTTTTTTTTCCTCCGGGAAGATTATCTTGGAGCACTGTAATAAATTTGTACTTGATATATCACATCCAAGAGTCAGGAGAGGTGTTTGTTCAATTTGGCTGAAATATAAGGTATAAACTATAACCTTGACTTAAAGTCCTCTGATATCCTTGGGAATCTTACTATTGACTCTAAGTAGGTAAGTCCATATTAATACTGATTGCGTTGCAAAATTCTTGTAACAATCAGGATTATGTACATACTACTTACAAGAAAGGAAAACATTTTTAAGTCAATGTAACAGACAATTTTTAGATTGAGTTCTTGAAAACTGCAAGTTAGAAATGTTACTTTTAAAATATGGCTACATGTAACATATTTTTTGTCCTCTAATTGTTGCCTAGTGAATCCACTGTCCTAGAAAAAAGCATCCAATAACTGAGGTGTTACAGCTCTGGTGCTATTGGGTGATGTTATTCTTAGGTAAATTAATTTTATTAGTGACATCAGAACAGGATGGCCGTTTAGTATTCACTCTAAATGACATGTTCTTTGATGGCCTTGGAAGCAAGAGTAGGAGTATTAAAATGTGAAATTGTCAAAAATTGAGTTTGAATAAACCACAGAAGATTAGTTATCCAGAGGAAATGTGGATGATGGGTTACAAAGCATGTATGTGTGTGCATGTATCTAAATAGAAGAATTGGAAGCTAAGTATTTATACTAGTATGAATACTGTCACGTAAAATTTCTCCTGTTCAGTGCAAAATAAACATCTCTTCCTGTCAGAAGATGTGCACAAAGTATACATTGTTCCCACACTTGATACTTCTAGAAAGCTACCAATGATCTTCCTAAATGTTATAATCTCTCTTTTGAGTACTAGTTAAATAAATATTCCAGAAAAGGTTTGGGTCTTGGTTTTTTTTAGTGCTTCTGAGTTGAAAAGATGCAAATGCACCATAGAATGGCCAGTACAGATTGAAATACACTTACAATGGCAAGAACTAAAAGCCAGCGAAGGAGTTTTCATGTTAACCATTAGACTCAAGTAAAGTAGATTACATTCACCTTTTAACACTAAATATTAAAATTATCAGACTAATACTGCTTTGACACTATATTAACTGACTTGCAAAATGATTATTATATTTAGCAAGAAATGTATGTCTCACACATCAGGTATCAATACAAAATTATTCCAGCCTATCTTTTGGTCGAAACATATAGCAGGCCCTTTATCATATAGATTCTTCTGCCTTGCACACTAGTAATAGCATCCTGCAAACTTAAGTCAGCAATGAAGCTGTTCTGGTATGTGATGATTGGCATATTATTTTGAAAACACTATCTAAAAATGCAATAATTTGAAAGATTAGTTTACAGGAGTCATACACAAAGACTAACTCAACAGACCTAGTGTTTATAGCATTAAGCTATTCTGCACTGCACGTCATCTGCTTGGCAGCTAAGAAGAAAATGTGTCTGCCTTTCTGTCTTCGCTCTCTTTGGTTCAGAGTATTGCAACAATCATATATACTATCAATCTTATATATTTAAATATTCAAAACGGTTTTTGCTTCATTTTGAGACCCAGCATCTGAAATTCTGTATATTGGGGCACCGTTAGGACACGTACCCTAGGCCTAAACTGGGAAAGTACCTGTAACCTCCCTCATTGTCACTGAAATGCTCCATCCTGATGACAGAAATAGCCAACAGTCACACTTAATAAGCTTTGTAATACTCCACTGCAAGGAAGTTTTATTCTTAGGGTGTTACTCTTTTGTTCTGAGGCAGCTAATGCCAGCTTGTGCAATCAAGTACTACAGACAAGCCACGGGCATATCAAGGTTATTGTACCATATTCAGCAACACCTGAACCCAGAGGAGTATTTTTTATTCCTTTTATCTATATTTTCCTGAGCATAATTTTGAAAATTGTCATACTTCACTAGTTTTAAAAACAGTTCATGTATTGAAAAGTTTTATCATTTTCTGTAAATGCTTCCCATAATAATTGTGGTGCTCTTGAAGGACAACATTTTCAAAAGACACAGGATACAAAATAAAACGTGGTGATTGAAGTAAGAATAAAAGCCAGTGAAGTCCAGTAAAATGGGATCTACATTTAATTAAATTGGATTTCTCATTCTGAAAGGGAATGATAAATAGCATTATTGTATTTTACAATGCTTTAAATCATGACACATTCACATATTTATGTTCTTATCAAGCATGTCTAGACATGGCTGCAATGAAGTTCTCTGTTTTACCCTTTTAATTAGGGCTTTCTGCTCTGCTTTTTCTAACAGCTCTAGCAAGAGTAATTTGCTGTAATGGAAATCAAATGTATGTGTAAAGGTGCAATTAGAAAGTCACCGTATTTGTGGGAATACAGTCTTTCCATTTAGTAATAATGGAACTGAATTTAACCTATTGTTTGTAATTTCTGTTAGGTGGATCAAATTAACAGTATACTGGAGAAGTTACCAGACAAGTCAAGAAACTAATGGCTCTTTTTCTGTGGAGTTAGTATAGTAAAGACTCAGTTAGCCCCAAACTGCCTGTATTTTTAAAATTGCAGTAAAAATGAATTAGAAACAGCACAAATGAAATGCTGAGTTTCTATCAAATTCATACCTTTCATCACTTTACAAAAATATGTGTTTTGTTTTATATGCCATTTATTCATACTGGAGATTTACAGCTGTCCATTGCTTTTTTTTCCTCTTTTTTCTGTGTGTACGTGCTTTTTTTTTTGGACCTTTATTTGCTTTCAAACCCCAGAGCAGTCTCAGAATGGCCTAAACAACTCTGCATCACCCTCATGCTCCATCCTCATTGACTCAGACTGCCAATCCCAAGATGAACCTTTGGACACACAAAACAGAACCTCACCTTTCAGATGCAGACTGACCCTCTCTCACACTAAACCTAGTGTCAAGCAACACTTTCCAGACAGTAAACAGCAGGAAGATTTATAAGAAAAGGACTCCTGGAAAGGAAACAAACTTTGATTCCCTGCCTTTAAAGCCTCAGTCTTTTCAGATGAAGTTACTATAGAGGAACATTCCAAAAAAAACCCCCATGTTTCATAAGAGAACTTGATGAATTCAAACCCGTCAGGTAAAAAGAAATCAGATTTTAGGATAACACGGGTTTTTTTCCTGTGGTAAGAGGAAAACTGAAGGTTAAAATAAGCTTGGTGTGTGAAAACTATGCAGAGAAGTCATGTGTAGGTTTGTTGGGCTTCATTGCACAGTGGATGTGTACCCCTGTGCATTTACTTACCCCTGTGTTTACTTCAGTTAATGACAAGCAGACCGCTTCAGCCAATTCTTGTAAAAGGACCACATGAGAAGGACTCTGCTATGGAATTTTATTCTCCAAGGCCATTTCAGCTAGCTTGCCAGAATTCCTCCTTTAAAAGAAGAAACTGCAAAAGCAAATTTCTCGGGGATTTTCTACCAGATATTTTAAGCCCTGAACAAACAAGATGAACACCCATATGGTGGCCAACAATTTAAAAAGTGATTGACAGTCCACAGTGGGACAGTGCAGACCCAGTTAAAGCATCTGAAAATAGCGTATGTATTTATACTCAGAAAGTGGTGGGGACAAAAATGAGAAGGGTGATCTTCCCTCTGAAATAGAGAGCAGCTGACTGTAATGAAGTTATCTGGAGTGGAATTATACAGACTCTAATGGAACTTCAGATGTCTCCACCCTACAGAAAAACCTGTATTTTAATGTCAATATGTCAGCACCTCAGATGGAATCATGCACACACCACCTCTTCCTCTGCACATCTTCTGTCATTGATAAAATATAGAATACACTTATATGCATACAAATTGGGAATACTTCCACATATATTAACTTTTATGGATATGTGTGTGTGTGTGTGCACATGCGTGCATATACCTCTATAAAGTGATCTTAAAGGAAAGAATGGGTTTGGCTATATTTATTTCATAAACAGTGAGCAACCTTCATTGCTATTTCCTTGTCTTTTTCTTTATGGGAAATGTTGCACATTCAATGATAACTAGAACATAATGGTGTGTTGCATTTAAAATGGCATGTGTCCTCATTTAGCTGTGTTTCAAGCCACAAAAACCTTCATTTTTTACTCTAGGGCAGCTGTCTATAAGGCATACCAGTATGTTTCTGCCAAAAAGCTCAAATTTCCGAGCCAAGTTTCTTCTGACTGTGGAAGATCGGAGCAGAAACTCTGTTCCAGCAGCTTAAACCACCCACCTTTTTTGATGAACAGAGCTTGGTGGCAAAAACTTTAAGCTCTCTACCAATTTATTAGGAGCAGGTTAGATGCTGAAAATCATTCATTTTCCTAACTGAAAGACCATCATGTTGTTACATATGGCTTTATATAATCCAAATCTTTATGTTTCCATATGACTGTTTAGACCATACATGGAACTGATCAAAATATGAAAAAAGTTCATAAAAATTTTCAGGGTTTCCTGGTCTTTCAGTTTGGGGATTGGAGAGTTTTTAAGACGAGAAAAAAAAGACACCCAACAGAACACTGAATGAGACCTTCATGTCTGGCTCTCCCTCTGTTTATAGCATTGGAACATTTACATCTTGATTCAGCATAAATTATTAATACTCATAACATTGACAGTAATTAAATATTTCATGTCTGTGCTCTATTAAGATATTGCTCTGGCACCAGACCTCTGTGTTCAAACCCCAAGCTTCACCCCCTTCCTCAGTCAAAATTATAATATTTATAGCATGATATAAGACTGGAGATTAGACAGATCTGCAAGGAGAGAATTGCATTGTATAGTTATAAGGTAAAATGGATTTAAAGCTGTGTAAAATACAGGGGGGGAAATCAGTTTTAATAATACATATACTTTTCTTATTAGTTTGTTATTTATAATTCAGCAGGGTTAATTATTCTTCTGTTGCCTCTGATAAGGCCTCTGCTGTATAAAGACTCTGAAATGAAAGAGTAAAGGATGAAAACAAACTTCTGTATAAAGCTATTTGACTTTTCCAAACTTTACAGGTTGTATATCTGCAGACTAATCCACGGCAGTTTTACTTGCTCATTTGTTTGGCTTCCTGTTTAAAAAAAAATAAAAAAAAAAAAAAGAAGGAAAGAAAAAAGCAAAAAGACAGTTACCCTATATTCAAAGATGGCAAAGCGCCTACAGGATAGGTATTTTGTTCAATGCATGACACTGGTGACACAACAGTGACTTAAGAAACTATCAAGGAAGCACTTCTTTTTCAGTATCACTTTCTTTGGAGAAAAATGTAGGTAGAATAAAATTAATTGAGAAACCCAGATAATGTAATGAAATTATTTCTTTCTGCTACTGGAGACAACACTGACTTTATTGATCTCTGGCTGGCTGGTGCAGTTAACCATCCTTCATGATCCATTCAGATGATATGCTTTCCAGTATATGTTACCAAATAAAAAATACTAACTAAGCAATTTATGATGTGCCAAGTTTTGAAGCTAAAGTGTATCAATATAAATGAATAGGTCAGAGCTGATGAAGTCTAAGTATTTCCAAATACAATAAAAAACTTACATTCCATGTGTGTTTCATAAACATAGAACCATAGAATCGTTTAGGTTGGAAAAGGCCTTTAAGTCCAACCGTTAACCTAACCCTGCCATCCCACCACTAAACCACATCCCTAAGTACCTTGTCTACCCGTCTTTTAAACACCTCCAGGGATGGGGACTCGACCACTTCCCTGGGCAGCCCATTCCAGTGCCTGACAACCCTTTCTGTGAAGAGATTTTTCCTAATGTCTAACCTAAACCTGTCCTGGTGCAACTTCAGACCATTTCCCCTCATCCTATTGCCCATGACCAGGGAGAAGAGGCCGACCCCCACCTGGCTACAGCCTCCTTTCAGGTAGTTGTTTGGAGGCTATTTCTATCATTAACTTCTTTGGAATAAACTATTCCATAGTTTAGACAAGTGCTTTTTGAGTATGTCTTAGCAAACAGATGGTTTGGTTGAGTAATCTCAGCCCTTATTCTGTCCCCCTTGGAATCTTATTTCAGAATGATTAAAAAAAGATTTTTCAAGTAGTGGTGAATTTCACAGAATTGTAGAGTGGTTTGGGTTGGAAGGGGCCTTCAGAGATGACCTAGTCCAATTCCCCTGCCATAGGCAGTGACATCTTTCACTAGATGAGGTTTCTCAAAGCCCCAGGCAACCTGACTTTGAACAGTTCCAGGGATGGGGGATCCACTGCTTCTCTGGGCAACCTCTTTCTGTGTCTCACCACCCTCACAAAAAAAAAATTCTTCCTTATGTCCAGTCTAAATCTACCCTCTTCTAATTTAAAAATATTGCACCTTGTCCTGTCACTACAGGCTTTGTAGGCTCTTTCTTATAAGCCCCCTTTATATATTGAAAGGCCACAGTAAGGTGTCCCTGGAGCCTTCTCTTCTCCAGGCTGAACAACCCCAGCTCTTTCTTCACAGGAGAGGTGCTCCAAACTTCTGACCATTTTTGTAAAGATCACTGAGTGATCTGGGGTGGGAGTTGTCATGGACCATCTCTGTCCAGTACTTTCTTTCCAAACACAGCAATAGGAATGAATCATCTAGTCAGCTCCTTATAAATATCTGAAGATCTACCAGGCTGAGAACCAAAGGAAGTCATTACACAGCAATGAGTAAAGGAATAAACTTTTGTTCCTGATAGAATAAACATGACAGCCAAGACAGGATGTGGGTGGGGAAGCTTAGCAACCCAAAAGGGAGCAGTACGGCAGCCACCTAGATGACTGCAGCTGGGATATATGCATTTTAAGTTAGTTCATTTGCATAAACCCTATTTACTTCTGTTGTTTCAGACTCTTTGAACTGGATCAAGACCTGAAATAAGTATTTAAGCAGGCTGTAAGGAACACATCTTGGTGGCACACCTTTATGCAGTCACTTCTCAGAAGCAGATACCAATAGGCATTCACGCTTATTTTAATAATAGCAACGCCATGTCACAATCAAGCTCAGACCTCCCCTGTGTAAACACATGGTAAGAGGTAGTTGACCATATGGAGCAGGGGTTGTCAAAATAAAGACAGCAGTGTGTGTCTCTGTCTTGCATATGTTCAAGGTTACAATGCAAGCCAAGAATTTAATCCAGTTCCCAAACTTCTGAATCCCACACAAGCTCTTTAAGTATGGCAAAATCAAACTTTCCTGTCCCTGTGCAGATATTTGAGCAGATAATTAGAAAGAGGAAGAACAGAACATAACAGCTTCTTCTCATATTTTTAAAGTTCACCTTCTTTATCCCAGACAACAGAGGAAAGTAGTAACTCAATCCATAATTGGTATGTTGTGCCATTCATTTCACATCTACATTATATTTTACAGCAAGTAGGGTTTTGTTGTTTTGTTTTGTTATTCTAAAAAAAAACCACAAAAAACCCTAAAATATCTTAAGTACTGCTTCTGATATATTCAACAAGGAGGTGCAGTCCATACTGAAAAGATGCACTCAAATTTGCATATAGATGTTTCAACTCCCTTTCCTCCTGGCACCACATGCTGTGCATGCACAATATTGAAATTTAACAGTAATATGCCAAAGCATTACCTTCCCTGGTAATTCCTTTGCAACAGTGAGATTTGTCTACTTATTCTTTGGCATAAATCTCTGGCATTAACTTTTGTTATAACAAAAGAAGCAGCAAGAAAAGAGCCAGTCTGAGCCTCTAAACATCATGTATTTCCAATGCAGGCTGAACTTATTTCTAACTCATTAGAACTGACATGGTGTGCAGGATCTGAAGGATGTGTTTGCAAATGACATTCTCTGAAAGTTGAATTTGTAATAAAAGTTATTTATGAACTTGCCACAGCAGAACAGCTCTTGTAGTAGCATGAACTGTATTCTCAGTCAAAAAATTTCACTAATACAGTTCTCCACAAGAAGCCTCTCTAATGTAAATGCCTTTGTCAGCATGGGAGGCAGGAAGGAAGGAACATGACAGACAGGAGCTTTCAGTGATCACAGCCGTCAAGAAAACCATGGAAGGCAGAAGGGGTTTTACACACACAGTCAGCAAGAAGAAACTAAGACTCAAGCATGCAAATTGCATGAAGATGTTACATACCTAACAGCAACAGAGCAATTCTAAAATAAAAGGTAAGTGGAAAGCATAAATTTAGGGTCAGAAGAAACAGATATACGAAAACACCTACAGAAATATATAGGTAAGAATTCAATGACAATTTACATCAGATGTGACAAAGGTTATTGCATTAGACTGTCATTTTCTCATCCACCCACTGATTTGCTTTGACTGCTAAGCAGTTCAGTTTAGTGGAGGCCCCATCCCACTGGGTCATTTCTAAAACCACTTCCAAAGGCATCACCATTCAGTACTGTAAAGGTTTTGTAATTTCGCT
>NW_009259685.1:2170533-2197573 GCF_000687185.1 Egretta garzetta
TTGTACCTGCAAGAAATTCAGAGGCAACTTTCCTACTGATCTTCACTGGAAAAACTAGCACAAGCATTGTACATTAAAACTACATGCAGTGGCAACTGTGGGCAGTTACTGCTTACTTTTGTTTATAGGGTAACATCACCAAATCTATCAGAAACCTAATTAATCACAGACACCCACAGGACTAAACCTCTCCTCCTTCTAGCTTCCACTCTTGACTTTAACCTCTGCAGCCAAAACCATTCTGTATTTATTTGTAACGACAGCTCTGATTGTTCTGAACAGCTCCAAGTATTTTTCAGGAGGGAAGAAAGAAGGGAGATTCCCTCTCCCAAATTTCAAATTGTTTTATTAACATGGTTTGATTTGCAAAGCTTGTGACTCCTTGGTTTTGATTCTCAGTTTATAAAGCCCAATGATTAAAGAGCATTAGAGTAACTAAAGCAAGAAAGCAAGCTGATATATTTGATAGCAGAGTGGCCCTAGGGAAGCTATTTACTCAGCTCCAGTAAAAGGAGGAAAGTACTGAACTCCATGTCCTTTAAATATCCCAGAGATTATCCTAGCATTCAGCTAGAACTGGAAGTGTAGTAATACTGGATAAAGCGTAAGAAGTAAGTTTTTGTCTTGTACTATGACAACAGGGAGTTAATTTTGACTTTTTAATGTGTTAGAGTATAGTACGTAGGCAGACATAATGTTGTATCTGAGACTGTCAGCTAAAACAAACTGAAGACATTAAATAAAGCAGGTGATGTGGGAAACAACCGTGTATCAATATGGACAGGCAAGTGCAATCCAGTTGGCTCTTTTCTATTTGTGACTTTGCAGGGACAATACACAAGCTTATATAAAACCTTTTTTTCCATTCTGTGCCCATGTGTAAAATTCAGATTGTGATTCCTAAACTTGGAATAACATCTTCATATGTAGCAAAGAAAAAAACAGTAAGCAGAAATTCTTGGCTTTATGTTTAGGTATTTCTTCAGATTAAACTGACCTTCTCACGATGTGAATGTCACAGCTACATTCCTTTTGTAATAGTCTCTTACCAGGAGGTATTCTTATGCACCCTTACTTGCATCCAAAAAAAAAAAAAATCATTTTTTTCCTCACAGCATTTGTTCTTTTTCCTCCCCCCCTTTTTTGCTATTATTGTATTGATTTACTGGGAACTTAATGGAATTTCTGTATCTATCTTCTCAGAGAGAACTTCTCTTTACTTAACACATTATTAGCTCCTTCATCAACTTTTTAATTTTCTGTTAGTCCTTAGGTAGTAGATTGTAGGCAGCTCACATTTCTACTTTTATTCAATACCCGCTTGAATGCAATCATAGCTTTTTACAATAAATATTTACCAGAATCTGTTTGGCCAAATGTGCTTGATTGAAGAAGTGACGTTTTCATAATGTGATTTTTATATCCTTTGCACAAATCCAATACCATAACTAACACAATCCACCTGCCCTAACAAATCCCGAACACTACCCTCTGAAAAAACTCTGTAAGGCAAGCAAATGAAAGCAGGACTTTTCAATGAGTTCTACAGAGATACATATCTGACAAGACATATTCTTAGACTACATTCATTGCACAGCTACATTACACAAAATTCAAATTCATAGGCAAGGCATATTATGCCACACATGTTCAGAATGACTTGAACTCACATTTGATGTCAGTTTATGTGGGCACATACTAGTACAAAACAGCTACAGCAAATCTCAGTAACTTTCACCTGCAACAAAATGAGCTTTTTTAGCTGAGTCAAAATTCTGTGCAAATACAGTCATATTCCTTTTAGTATCAGCATGAACTGAACAGCCGTTGAGATAAATGGTCAAAAATCATTTTACACAGGTAGCATTATTAAAGCTTTTTATACCTCATTCATTTTTTTCCATCGTTAAACATTTTCTACTACTTATATTGTAACACAGGTATGAAATGTGTGTATATATAAAATACTTGATTTAAATATACTGTTTCTGAGAAGTGTATGCTTTTTGAATAGCAGTTTGCCTTTTTCATGTTGCCCCAAATAAAACAATAATGGTTCTAAAGCACAAATATATTGATTCAGCTCTTATGCTGATGCAGACCACAGACAATCCCATTTAATTTTAAGTTACTGCATCCTTAGCAAAATGCAGCAGCTCCCAGTATCATAGGTATATATGGCATATATCATGCAGATCTGGCCACGGGGAACTTGACAAGAGAGGCAGTCTGAATCATAGTTCGCAGGAAACATTATAGCAGCTTTCGAAATGAGAGATACGTGTGTATTCAGAGACAATAGTTGAATTTTTCATGGAAATGTTTTACCTCTTTAGTGCTTACTTTATGATTCACTATTTGTCATTTGCTCTTTGAGCTCCCCAGTATTATTTCTGCTCTTTACCAGTGTTTAAAAGTTATAGGCATAAGAATATGGGCTATAATTAATATCAAATATTTAATTTTAAAAATCAAACACGCTTTAATAGAACTACTTTCATTTGTACACTAAACCAATCAAAGAACGTGCTGATCGGGGGGGTAGGATAATTCTTTGACCGATTCTGCTGAAAGTATTTGCTCGATGATAAATAATTATCAACATGTCGATTGGGGAACTGTTTGTTTTTCACATCATTTCCATCCCTGCTATTCTTGATCGCTACAGAACATCCCTCCCCTCACAGGAACCCCTCTCCTCACGCAGCTTGCCCATGAGCAACAAGCACTGATCTGAGCAGCGGTTCCTACTGAGCTAAAGGGACCTGCGTCAATTTAAATTATTTCTATCTGAGTAAGGATTGTATTACACTGAACCTAATTTTTTTTTTTCCTTGCTCCTGTAAGAAAAAAACCCTCACCCCCACGGACAAGCAGCCCCATTCCCCACCTCTCACCCCCCCGACGCCCCAACAGGCACCAGCCACTGTCCCACCCCCACCACCTCCCCGCCACGCACACGCACACGCACAGGTAACCCTCCCCAGGCTAGGGCCCACTACCCCTTGCACAGAGAGACAACTAGAACATACTCACTTATCAGTAGAAAGCGGTTATTTACAGGTACTAATTGCTAGAAAGCAGTTACGTGCCCGTCACAACACAGGGCGCAGGCGGGGCGCAGCACCTCCCCGGGCCCGCACCGAAGCCTGGGCGCCAGTCCTCCCAGCTCCGCCACCGCCATGGGGGGCTGGGCCTTGGCCCCACCAAACCACCGGCAGCTGAGCCCTGGGGGAGCACAGTGCACACGGGGTGACACAAGCAAGGGGTTATGTGCCAAAAATCATAACACACCAATGACATATCTTTATCCTTCCCTAATTACTACTGTTTTGATCCTTTAAATGATGATAGCAACGTGTTCTCCCTTCCTCCCTACATACATGCACTCTTCTTTCCTATTCAGAGGGAATTAGTTGAAGGGCTTTTTTTTTTCCCCACTTACATGACATAGACTTATCCAGTGAATTTCAGGCAATTAGGTTTTCAAATAGTACCATATTAAAGCACTAGACTTGTGTGGTGACTATAATAAATTCCTTCCAGTCTTCTGCTGGGTGCATACAGGAAAAGAAACAATTTCTGCATTACAGTCATAGAGAATGTATATTAATTTCCTTTTAAAAGCAAACAGCTAAGAACCCTTTCAACCTATCCGAGGCAAAGTCTGACTGGCTATGTTCATATGCCCTTGTCAGAAAACTTATGAATAGATACTCAGATTCAAAGCCACATGATGAAAGATGAACATCCACAGTTGAGTTTCCAGGAATATTCCAAGAGAAGCCTAGTCCTCAAAAAGAAGGATTTCACTGAATGTCATTGTCTAGGCAAGGGCTTCATCTACAGTTTAACATGAATATATTTATGAACATCACGGTATCTCATAAAATAGAGTTCTCAGCACTCTGTATTGTAGCTGCAATAAAAATGACGATGCATGAGAATGCGTGCACACAAACAGCGCATGTGACTGACTGAGACTGCCAAGCTGCTTTTACATTGCACATAAGCACAACCAAAGGAGGGTTTTGCCATTTTCCCTGATTTTGTTTGGCACTAGGCTCTCTTTTATTCCTAAGAGACCAGTTTTAGCTTTCCCAACATGAAAGTATTTGAGGATGTCAGCAACATACAAATAAATGTGTTGATAAATTCACCATAAACACCTTTTCTTCTTGGCTTTTCACACAGTAGTGAATTTGAGCAGATTGCTAGACTGCCCAATTAGAGGAAGACAGCATACGAGTAATTTATGTTTTACAATACTTAATACTTTTTACTGATTTAATAATCAATAAGGTTATGAAGTTGCTAGATATTAATCCCTGAAGACACTGCACTGCACTGTTGATTAAAAAATGTCTAAAGGGAAAGCCAGTATTTACTACCAACAAGGCCAGGATGTAAATGAGTAACATTTTTATTTGTGATGTTTAGTAAATCTTATTTCTTCGTTTATTGTCCCAAATTAACTCAATTCAGTCCATTGCAAATATTCTCTATGAAAAATATACTTTTCTCTTTTTAAAACTGCACGTTTATTGATAGTTTTCTTATTTAGGATCACACTGATACCAGATTTGAAGTTCTTGCTTCAAAGCTCTGCAGTTGTTAAAAAACAAAACAAAACAAAACTTTTGGCTTCTCCTCTCTCCCAGTCAGGCTTGAGACATTTTTTCCTGAATCATCTTCTCTGGAATCACAGAATGATGAACTATCATAAAAAAAATTCATGCTGAGAGAGACTCTCAGGATGGAAATTTTCAGTCTGAACACTTGAAGCTTGGCAGTGTCACACACATTTGAAATCAGAGAATAAATTAAGCATTTCCTTGATACAGAGACATGACTTACCTTTTAAACAAAGTCATGCATCTTTTAAACACTAGCCACTTTTAGCCCTGGTCATTTTTCACCATGATAGCCAGAGCCAGGAAAATAAACTTTTCTTCTTGTGATGTTTCAGAAAATATAAGAAGGAGCTAGCTGCATCAAGACCAAGTATAAAGACATTTACTGCAAAAATACCTGGTGGTCCATATGTAATAGTCTCACCACAGCTGAAGAGAAATTTTGCAGTCTTCACATATAATGCCTCTTGCAGACAGTGGTCTTGTTCAAGTCAAACTGTGTACAAATAGGGAAGACAAATGATTCAAGGCCCATACGGTCTGTTCCTACTCACCTCTTCCCAGCCACCTTTGAACCTGCTTCCTAATATCAAACACATTTAAAAGAATGACAGAAAATGAAGAGATTATTATTTTCCATGGGAATTTGCAGCTGGGTAGTGAACAGACATGCAGATTAGGAGAAACTCAGCCCTTATACAATCATTTTGACAGCTGTAAACCAGTTAATTAGGAAGTGTACAGCACACCAGCCAGTCAGTCACCTTGTACGCAGGGATGTCAAGGCCTGTCTTATCTCTCATGCAACAAAGGAGCAGGAGGCTAGGTTGTTCTTTGGCAAGGTTTCAACAAGCGAGACAGGATGCCAAGCTCCATTTGTTTTCCTTCTCACAAAACAGCCTAACTGCGCCCCATGTCATGCAGAAAGATGAACAGCAGAAGAGCCACTTCCAGTGCATTTTTATCACTTCGTATTTATACCGGTATCTCATTCACATCAACAAGATACTGTACCACACAACTTAAAGTCTCTGCGAGTCAATCAGAACTATCTCCCTTCCCTTACATGCGTTATTAGGAGGCAGTTTAGCTGAATGAGAGTCTTAGTAACTTGATATAACGTAACTCCCTGCAGTCTTGGGAGATGGCTTTCCAGAGCTACTCCTTATTTTAAGCAAGCATGTTTGTATGGTACTTCAAGTCATGAGGAAAAATAGGTTTCTGTCTACAGAAGTTGCCATAAATAATGCTGAATTCACCTGCCATTCTATCTTGCAGAATATGGATTAAAAAGAGTGCAAAGACTTTTGGGGGGAGGACATTACTGCAGGATTTATGGGGAGAGCAGAACTGTGCAGGAACAAAGCAGCAGGATGGGCGATTCAGAAAGCTGCTGTAAGCACAAAATCATTTAGTGTTGTGCTCTGCAGAGTCCACAGCAACTTCAGTGACTGAACAATTCGAACAGACAGAGGGGCCTCTGGGCAGCTGTCAAAAGAAGTTCACACAACAATACAGGATCACAGTCTATATGGTTTGTTAAGTCAGTACATGATCCGTCTGTAACACACTCCTGAATGTGCAAGCAGCCCTTATATGCCTGTGTTTCCCAGGTGTATTTCAGCATTTCTTGGCTGAGTAGTGCATTCTGTAGTCTTACACAGCCACACTCTCTGATCTTCAGGCTGCTCCATTTCAAGTTAGTTTTCCGTTTATTGTTTTAAAAAAAAAATCAGATTGTCATTCAGCTGGCAGGACTGCAGGGATATCTGCTGTGTTCAGCAAAGAAAAAGCAACCGATGTGTTAAGACTACTGATACCCTTTTATTTTCTTCAGTGCAAAACATACCTCTGCAGATGTACACATTGGAATAAGTACCTGATAAGATAATAAAGCTCCTTCTTTGTTTCCAAACTGAACCATCAACGTTCTTTTGAGAGAGATGTCAAAAAATTCACTGCACACATCAACCATGTTAAGAATCTAGCAAAGAAAATTTATCTGGATAATCTGCAAGAGCTGTACAGTAGCAGCCTTTTCAGTTTGAGCCTATGATTTCCAGTTGCATGAATTTAAAGGTTACTTGCTACAGAAATTTAACTACAGATATTGACAGAGTTATGCAAGTCATAAATTTTAAATAGCTGGCTGCTGGGAAAGAGGTGTCTACTAAAAATGAACAGAGGCCTCTTCTACAACTTCCCCTCAGAAAATCACACCAAATATCGATTGAGATCTTAGATCATACACAGCACAATGAATAGTTTTTTAATTAATCAGTATCCAACATTAAGACAAAGCAATGATTTATGCCACTGTGCCTGCAATTCCCAAGAGATAACTAAACAAGATATAGTAATATATTTGTATTTCACATTTATAATATACTATAATCTATACAAAAACTTTCTTATAAATTTGGTTTTAAACAAAGAGTATTGATTTAATATCATCCTTAGAGGAATAGTGGACACCCTTTTTTTCCTTTCCTCTCTGACCACACTGTACTATCATATTAGAGTAAAATATATAAAAGTAATAACAAATATATTATTATTGTAATTTCTTCCAGTTAGTCATTCCATTATTCTGGACAGTCCTATGGCTGCCTTCAGCCACCTACCAAACTGAAGCCAGGTATGCCCACGTAAGCTCACAAGGAAGAAAGGAACCATTGAGACAGCTGTAGAGTTACCGTGCCAGGACCTTGCCTGCGCAGAGCTTAGCAAGAGGTGCGTATAGCCGTCACAGGCTCAAAGACACTATCTGTGAATATTAGAAGGAACAAGACCAAAATAAGAAGAGCATGGATCAGAGGGCATTTGAAGATGCTGTTGGGCTAAGTTTCTGTAGCAGGATGTTGGAAGACTTTCTGAACGAGAAAGCTCGCTCTCTCTGCTCAAAGAAACAAGAACATGCGCATGCATTTTCATAAAAAAACCAGAATTTCTTCAACAGACTTGGATTATGGGTTTCTAATCTAAGTAGGCATGGAAAGTCTAGTGCTGTCATTATGTCATTTAAAAAAACAAACAAAAAAAGTAATTCTTGCCTAATATGTGCCCTTTTTACTTTCATTCTTGAATGAACTGCATGGCTTTTGAATATAAACAGATGGGAAATCAAACTGTATATCAATGACTTGTTAGTTCAAGCTGCCAGCAAACAGCTTATTGCAGAAGTTTGCCATAAACCAGGAGAATTTGGATGCTGCTTGCTTTATCCTTTATCCCTGCTCTGCTTTAAGCCGACAAAAAGCTCTTTGCCATCAAACACCAATAAAATCAGACCCCTTACCCCAAGAATATCAACGTGACTGAACAGACTGTGGATTTGAAACAATCCTTTTCATCTTTTTAAATACTATCCTTTCAGACTGCAACAGCACAGAAACATGAATTTCTGAAATGCTGTTTGTATTGTATGAAGAGGTACCATGCTAACATCAGCTATAAATTTTTGGGAAAGACTTCAGCTATTCAGTTCCTCTCTCCCCCCTCACCAGCTTTATAATTTTATTGTATTTTTGATTTGTAGCAATATAAAGAAGAAAAAATTATGCCCTTATAGCTGTAAAACCCTACTGATGTTAGCTGATACAGAACATATAGAATAGGCAATACTAACGAGATTTTGGAAAGGTGAAATACAGATAACAGCAATGAAGAAAGTTTGGGGCTTTTTCCTTTTTAATTTGTGAAATATATGAAGAAGACTTACATACCTAATAGTCTTAGTAAAGAGAACAAATTACACTGCACTCCAGATGCTGAGCCTAATACAATCATGACTGTGAGATAAGCAGGAAGTGTAAACTTTTCCTTTCTTTTTAAACAATAAAATAACAAATTTTGAAACATCCTGGCTTTTGAAAAATGGCTTCTATAAGCAGCTGTTTCAGACATCTACAGCCGTGCTCTGAAACTCTAACAATGGCAAAACACTAAAATACTAAACCACAACTTTTCAAAAAGTTTGGAATCCTATTGAAAGACCTGGAACTGCAATCTTTCCTTAGCACCACATACTTTCAAATATTCCTACTAGTCTGAATATCAGGCATCACTTTCCTTCTCTTCATAAGAGCTTCTTCTTTGGGGGTCCTTTATTTAAGCCAATCAAACTGACTGACAGATCTGAGCACTATTCTCTTCTTGACATCGTATCTCCACTGACAACACATCACTCACATCCCTGCCTCACTTTAAAACTTCAGTGCTAGAACCAACAAACCAACCAACCAAAATCCCACTACTGAGCCTCTAGCTGTTTATGATAGGAAAAAATTAGCCAAGGATTGGCCGGTTCTTAATTCTCCTCCAGTAGCATGGAGGAGGCTTGCAGCAAGTCAAATAATGTAGCGGTAGACTGCATGTCATGGTTTAACCCCAGCCAGCAACTCAGCCCCATGCAGCCGCTCACTCACTCCTCCCACAGTGGGATGGGGGTAAGAATCAGAAGAGTAAAAGTGAGAAAACTCGGGGGTTGAGATAAAGACAGTTTAATAGGGAAAGCAAAAGCCACACATGCAAGCAAAGCAAAACAAGGAATTCATTCCCTGCTTCCCATGGGCAGGCAGGTGCTCAGCCATCCCCAGGAAAGCGGGGCTCTATCCCGTGTAAGAGTGACTAGTGAAGATAAAACACCATCACTCCAAACATCACCCCCCCCCTTCCATCTTCTTCTCCCAGCTTATCTACTGAGCATGATGTTATATGGTCTGGAATAGCCCTGTGGCCAGTTGGGGTCAGCTGTCCTGGCTGTGCCCCCTCCCAGCTTCTTGTGCCCCTGGCAGAGCAGGGGAAGCTGAAAGGTCCTGGTCTGGTGTCAGCGCTACTTAGCAACAACTCAACCATCAGTGAGTTATCAACATTCTTCTCATCCTTAATCCAAACCGCAGCACTATGCAAGCCACTATGAAGAAAATCAACTCTATCCCAGCCAAAACCAGGACACTGCAACAGTTGAAGTTTCAAGAATCGACTTCCTCCCCTCCTTAAAGAGCTGATACAACACAGCTCAGCCAATTGATCCCCGGCTGTGTGATGCATTATCACCTTCAGCCTTTGCAGATCTGAATGTGCCTGAGTGTGTGATATTTCCCTTGCTGAGTGAGAGCTCTAGGGAGTTTGCAACAACTCCTCCGCCTATTTTTCTTCACGTTTTTGATCTAGCAGCAGTGTAGAAGCACAGCACATTTATGTCTAACAGGTTAGTACTATACAGCAGGACCTACATATATTGATTCCCCAACATACCCAAGTTAATCACCCCTAAGTACGTGCAAATATTCTATAATACTAAATTACTTCTATAAAGAAAGCCTCATCCTGTTATAAAGACTACTTAAAACTGGCTTATAATGTAATTGTACCTTGTCCTCTTCTTACTTTAATGCTCACTGGGCTCACCCTTTACAGTTAGCATGTAAAAGGTACTTTCCTAGTGTAGTACAATGGAAGAGAAGCTGTTAAATAAAATGAAAATAACCCTCTTTTTGAATGTGTATGTTCATTTTATTATACTTTGCCTACATACTATCAAGTAAATAGAACAGACATTAGCAAGAGCAGTACAGGTTTTATTGAAGAAGCAGCCTGTAGGGCTTTAGATTTATAGTTCTGTTTGAAAACATCAAGTGATCTTACATTTGACTAGAAAAAACACCAAAATAAAATCAAGCATGTTTTTCTATGAATTGGTGAAAGTAATCTCATACTTATCTCTTGTGCCCCTTTTGTGTGTGAGAAAAAAAAAAAAAAAAAGCTGAAATAGCTCTTGGACCATCAAAAGAATTGCAAAACTCCACAAATTCAAAAACTTCCTAAAAGAAACAAGCAATACTAAACCCTTTTCAAAGACTTATTATATGTCATTGAGAAAAAGATTTATTTGTATTCAGCTTAAAGGATTTTTTGATTTATTTTAAACATCAGTTAAATGCAGATAGTCTTAGAAATCAATCAGCTAAATTAATATTTATTTTTATTTCATTTTGAGTGAGATGTAGACACATCCAAATAGGGATTTGGAAGCAGTATGCCATGAGCTGCCTTTGGACACATCTTTATTCAAATTGGAGCTATGCTATTTCCTTCCTCACCTGTAACCTCACCTGTCCCCACTTGCACAGAAGAAATACATTTCCTTTGGCTACCTGAGTGAGATAAATATTTGAACAGTGGTGGTTTCAGAATAGTGAAGACAAGGATGTTATAGCATTGACTGTGGAGAATGATGAGGGTTGATAGGGCAGGGGACAGAGTACAGAGCTGCATGTAAAACATGACAAAAATAATAATAGGGATAAAAACAGTTTTCTTAAATATCCAGGTAATCTGCCAACATTGTTGCTATTAAAAGAATATTTTTTTCTGAAACAGCTAAAAAGACTCTAGTTCCAATGAGCCTTAGCATACCATCTGCCAATCCTGATATTTCTAAATCTTCTTCACATACTTTTTACAATGGGCAAAATAGGGCTTTACAAACAAGACAGAGCCAGAAAAAATAATTTATGACCTAACTGTGCCCTTGCAATCTACTTTCAATCACTGTCCATGCCCCACATTTTTCTTCTCCCTTCCTAATAGTATGTGCAGCCCTATTCCAAACCACAAATACTTCTGTAAATCAAATTTCAGTAGGCATATTGCTTATTTTTCTTATTATTTTATTTATTTATATTGCTACCTAATCCCACTTGATGGGAATCAAAGTGTTGGAAGGATTAGAAGTTAGAGAACCACACATGTACAAAATCAGACTTTAGGACAGTGTTTTCTTTTTTGCAACCTGTCACTTTGGAAATACTCTTTTTTTTCTTTCTCATACTGATGGTAAAAGGTGAAGATAATGTTCAAGCCATTAAGCTCTCAGGAATAAGAGCTAATGCAGCTGCACTAAAGCACCTAACACCTTTGTCCTGATCACATTTTTGTGTGCTGTCGATGACAACTGACAGGCACGCAGAACCACCAGAGAAACAGTTACTTATTTCAAGAATGCACAGTACTAGCAGGTTAGAATTGTCAACTAAACCTTCCTAAGTTATATTTCACAGTAACAGGGTAACCCAAGAGTACTCTGCAGTGTTTATGGGTTACCTCTTACTGTGTTGGTCTGTTCTCAGCCTACTGAGCATGTTCATAGTCTACTGGAATGATGAAAAAGGAAAAGGTAGCGCCCTTTTGTTTGTAAATTATTTGGAAGCACAATTCTGCATTTTTGTCCCCTTTTAAAATATAGACAAAATGCTGGCAGATGTCTTTCTGTTTAATATAAATCCAACTTGTGCGTAATATATATCAGGTTTTGAGCAGAACACAGTTAAAAAAGCAAACAAGCCGATAGAAAAATAAAACGATGTTTGCAGGAACAATCAGGAAAGTACAGTTAGAAGTTATGAACAACCTACTTAGAACAGTATTTTGGTTTATGACAACCTGGGTGCAAATCTGTGTTTGAACAAAAAAACCCATAGAGATACCACCAGATGGGAATATCCCTCCCACATCTGAAATAGCATGTACTGGTTGACAGCCGGCTGAATATGAGCCAGCAGTGTGCCCAGGTGGCCAAGAAGGCCAATGGCATCCTGGCCTGTATCAGGAATAGTGTGACCAGCAGGACAAGGGAAGTCATTGTGTCCCTGTACTCGGTGCTGGTGAGGCCGCACCTCGAATACTGTGTTCAGTTTTGGGCCCCTCACTACAAGAAGGATGTTGCATTGCTGGAGCATGTCCAGAGGAGAGCAACCAAGCTGGTGAGGGGTCTGGAGCACAAGTCATACGAGGAACGGCTGAGGGAACTGGGGTTGTTTAGTCTGGAGAAGAGGAGGCTGAGGGGAGACCTGATCACCCTCTACAACTACCTGACAGGAGGCTGTAGGGAGGTGGGGGTCGGCCTCTTCTCCCTGGTAACAGATGATAGGACGAGGGGGAATGGTTTGAAGCTGCGCCAGGGCAGGTTTAGGTTAGATATTAGGAAAAACTTCTTCACTGAAAGGGTTGTCAGGCTCTGGAATGGGCTGCCCAGGGAGGTGGTAGAGTCCCCATCCTTGGAGGTATTTAAAAGAAGGATAGATGAGGTGCTTAGGGACATGGTTTAGTGGTGGGATGGCAGGGTTAGGTTAAGGGTTGGACTCGATGATCTTAAAGGTCTTTTCCAACCAAAGCGATTCTATGATTCTATGATTCTATGATTCTATGATTGTATGATTCAGTTCAAATTCGCAGATGCATACGACTACATGGCATTTAAAAGAGTGGGGGAATGGGACAGCAAATCACATACTCTGCCCCCAACAATATCAGTCTGTTACCTACAGTGAATTCTTGAAGACTTGTATCTCAACTTGCATTAAACGCATCAAATGTACCAGCTGCTGACTCCTTCCTGTGCCTTTTATTCTCTAATACAAGCTAGCTATGTTACGTCCTTATACTTTGCCCTATCTTCCCCAGTTGAATGTTCTCTAGATTGGGTTGCCGAGAATTTTTAAACAAAAAGGAAATCTGTCATTCTTGAAAGGAAAAGGTTCATCAGTTTTTAATCAACTCGGCTCAAAATAATCAAAAGCAAAATTACCTTGGCTCTGAAAAATTTTGATGTTTTCCTGTAGGACATTATTGATTTGCCATTCTGAAGTGACTTGCCAAACAAAGAACATTAATTTATTTGAGCTTGATTGCTAAGAAAATGGTGCCAATGTGATTACTAAAGCACTGCTGCCTCTCTGCCTTCATGAAAATCCTTGAAGAACTTTTGAGACAGTAGATGACTACAAACAGGTTTGACAAAAGCAACAAGGAGACCAAATGGCTATCAAGATCTTGCAACTTTATAGAAACAAGCCACTGCTAAAGTGGGGGATCCCTTATACAATTCCTGGCTGCAGAAAAACATTATTTGAAGCTCCCACCGTCTTAGACTGCAAAGCCAAAGAAGGCCTTTACGCAGCATTAGCTCACTTATTCTTATGTCCCAGGATAAAGAGGTGGAGAGGTTGTTTGTTTCTTCTTTTATTTTAGCATATAGAAATGAATACCCTGTCTTACTGAGAACCACTTAAAATTTCATTTTATTGTGAAATTCGGTGTTTTTCTCTGTTTAGAAGCAGAAGAAGAATGTGAAATAGCAGAATTTTCTTTAAATAAGTGGGGAGAAAATCCAGGCCACGTTCTGGTCTTAATTTAGAGTTGCAGAAAAGCTGACAAGGGGAAACAATTTTAAATCAGCAGTCCCAGCTGGTGGGAACCCTGTTCTTGCATTCATACCAGCTCATCTGACCCAAGTCAGCTCAAAGAACTGAGGGAATACAGAGGTAACATAAAGCCAGATATAACTCGAGACCTCCTCCAGCAAGTGGTGGCTGCAATATGTTTGTGATGAATGAGACATCTGCAGCTCTGTCTGGGATCTACTCTGGCATGTTTAAAAGTAGTAATAGCATTAGCAGTGAAGTTTAGAAATATTCAGAATCATTAATGCCTGACAAGTTGGATCATAAGTTGCTCCCACATCCTAAGGCGCTATAACAACTATGTCAATCAAAGAGGGAATATTTAATACATCAGATAAGAACTGATGTTTCAGACATTTGTTTTAATTTGAAAGCAAGCTCTCACTGTTCAAAGCTGTCAAGATATTGTGTTAAGAAAAATTCTATTTCCAACCTTTTGCAACGCTAGAAAAAATTGCAGAAAGAAATCATGCTCTGATTGATACTGTCCTTTAGAAGCAGATGATAGATGACATATTACTAAAGGGAATCTCAGGAATGTAAGATGGATCCTACAAAGCCATTAAAATTAAAAGTTAAATTATTCAGAATATTTGGCCATGTTCCTTACCTGCTTATAGCCCTTATGCTTCCTAAGAGTCAAATACTGTTGGGGTTTTTTTTTAAACAACAGCAACTACTTTACATACAAATTACATAAATTGGCAATTATATTCTATTCAGGAATATGACTTTTTCAGCTAACCTTTTTGGTCTATGCTCTAGATAGTATGTAGCAAATGGAACTTTTTCCCAAGTAGTAAGACAGATTTACCATAGATTTTACATAGATTAAAATCATATAACTACTTACCAGTATAGTTTTAAATCCTGTTTATCAGCTATTTATCAGTAGTAGCAGTAGTTATATATCAGTAGAGAAGTCCAAAATCGATCAAAAGGGACTTCAGGGAAATTGGTTGAAGGATCAGGAGCACAGGTAGTGTTTTCCTCAATCCCGTCAGTGGCAGGGAGGAACACTGAAAGGAACAGGAAAACTCACCTGATTCACAGGTGGCTCAGAGGCTGCTGCCATCGGTGGAATTTGGGTCTTTTTGATCATGAGGAGGTTTACACGGCACCGGGCCTGCTGGCGACAGAGTTCAGCTATCTCAAAAGGAAAAAAGGATTTTCGCTCAGCACTTGGTGGGGCTCACTGAGAGAGCTTTAAACTAGGTTTGAAGGGCGAAGAGGATATAACCAGGCTCACTAGACAGGAGCCTAGGGGTGGCACACCAATGTTGGGGGTGAAATCAATAGCCCAGCTCAAGTACATCTACACTAATGCACGCAGCATGGGTAACAAAGGGGAGGAGATGGAAGCCATTATGCAGCAAGATAGCTATGACTTAGTTGCCATCACAGAAACATGGTGGGATGACTCCCGTTGCTGGAGTGCTGCAAGGGAGAGCTATAAGCTCTTCAGAAGGGATAGGCAAGGAATGAGAGGTGATGGGGTGGCTCTGTGTGTTAGGGAGCATTTAGATTATATAGAGCTCAAAGACTGTGATGATAAGGTCGAGTGCTTGTGGGTAAGGATGAGGGGGAAGGCCAACAAGGCATATATCCTGCTGGGAGTCTGTTATCGATGACCCAACCAGGATGAAGTGGTAGATGAAGTGTTCTACAAGTGGCTGGCAGAAATCTCAAAATCGCTAGCCCTTGTTCTCGTGGGGGACTTCAACTTAACAGATATCTGCTGGAAATACAATGCAGCAGCAAAGAAACGGTCTAAGAGGTTCCTGGAGCGTGTGGAAGATAACTTCCTGAGACAGCTGGTAAGCGAGCCTACCAGGGGAGGTGCTTTGCTTGACCTGCTGTTTACTAACAGAGGAGGACCGGTGGCAGAGGTGGTGGTTGGAGGCCATCTTGGCCTTAGCGACCATGAAATTATCATTTTTTGATTTTTGAGTTTTTGATTCTTGGTGAAGTAAGGAAGGGGGGTCAGCAAAACCACCACCATGGACTTCCCAAGGGTAGACTTTGGCCTTTTCAGGCCTTCAGGCTGGTTGAGAGACTCCCTTGGAAGGCAATCCTGAAGGATGAAGGGGTCAAGGAAGGCTGGGCATTCTCAAGAAGGAAGTTGTAAATGCGCAGGAACAGACTGTTCCCATGTGCCATGAGACAAACCAGAGGGGAAGACAACCAGCCTGGCTGAACAGAGAGGTTTTGCTGGGACTCGGGGAAAAAAAGGAGACTTTACCACTTTTTGAAGAAGGGGCAGGCAACGCAAGAAAGAGTACAGGCATCTCATTAGGTCATGCAGAGAAAAAATTCAAAAGGCAAAAACCCAGCTAGAACTCAACATGGCCACTGTTGTAAGAGATTACAAAAATGTTTTTACAAATACATTAACAAAAAGAGAGCCAAGGAGAATCTCCATCCTTTATTGGATGCAAGGGGGAACACTGCCACCAAGGATGAGGAAAAGGCCGAGCTATTTCATGCCTTTTTTGCCTCAGTCTTTAATAGTCAGACCAGTTATGCCCAGGGTATTCAGCCCCCTGAGCTGGAAGACAGGGACGGAGAGCAAAATAAACCAGCCATGATCCAGGTGGGATCCACCTGAGAGTACTGAGGGAGCTGGTCAGGTGGAGAAGCTTGCCAAGCTACTCTCCATCACTTATCAGCAGACCTGGTTAACAGGGGAGGTCCCACATAACTGGAGGCTTGCAAATGCAACAACCATCTACAAGAAGGACCGGAAGGAGGATCCAGGGAACTACAGGCCTGTCAGTCTGACCTTGGTGCCGGGGCAGGTTATGGAGCAGTTCATCTTGAGTGCGCTCAGCATGCATGTGCAGGACAGTCAGGGAATCAGGCCCAGCCAGCATAGGTTCATGAAAGGCAGGTCCTGACTGACCAACCTGATCCCCTTCTATGACCAGGTGACCCGTCTGGCGGATGAAGGAAAGGCTGTGGATGTTATCTACCTGACCTTTAGTAAAGCCTTTGAAACCGTCTCCTACAGCTTTCTCCTAGAGAAGCTGGCGGCTTATGGCTTAGACAAGCGTACTCTTCACTGGGTAAAAAACTGGCTGGATGGCCGAGCCCAGAGAGTTGTGGTGAATGGAGTTAAATCCAGTTGGCGGCCAGTCACAGGTGGTGTTCCTCAGGGCTCAGTTTTGGAGCCAGTTCTGGTTAATATCTTTACCAATGATCTGGACGAGGGGATTGAGTGCACCCTCAGTAAGTTTGCAGATGACACCAAATTGGGTGGCAGTATCGTTCTGCATGAAGGTAGGGAGGCTCTACAGCGGGACCTGGACAAGCTGGATCAATGGGCTAAGGCCAATTGTATGAGGTTCAACAAGGCAAAGAGCTGCGTCCTGCACTTGGGTCACAACAACCCCATGCAACGCTACAGGCCTGGGGAAGAGTGGCTGGAAAGCTGCCTGGCAGAAAAGGACCTGGGGGCGCTGGTCGACAGCCAACTGAATATGAGCCGGCAGTGTGCCCAGGTGGCCAAAGCAGCTAACAGGGTCCTGGCTTGTATCAGGAATAGTGTGGCCAGCAGGAGCAGGGAAGTCATCATGCCCCTGTACTCAGCACTGGTGAGGCCACACCTCAAATCCTGTATTCAGTTTCGGGCCCCTCACTACAAGAAGGACACTGAGGAGCTGGAGTGGGTTCAGAGAAGGGCAACGAAGCTGGTGAGGGGTCTGGAGCACAGTCCTACGAGGAATGGCTGAGGGAACTGGGGTTGGTTAGCCTGGAGAAGAGGAGGCTGAGGGGAGACCTTATTGCCCTCTACAACTGCCTGAAAGGAGGCTGTAGCAAGGTGGGTGTCAGTCTTTTCTCCCAAGTAACAAGCGATAGGACAGGAGGAGAAGGCCTCAAGTCGCACCATGGGACATTTTGATTGGACATTAGGCAAAATTTCTTTACTGGAAGAGTGGTCAAACATTGGAACAGGCTGCTCAGAGAGGTGATGGAGTCATCATCACTGGAGGTGTTCAAAAAACACGTAGACGTGGCACTTTGGGACATGGTTTACTAGGCATGGTGTTGTTGGGTTGACAGACTTGATGATCTTGGAGGTCTTTTCTAACCTTTATGATTCTATGATTTTATTTATGTCTCCAACAGGACAGCACATGGTTGGGACTCAGAAGAGCTGCCTGCAAGGGAAGAAAATATTAGGAGTACCAGAAAAATACCTGTGGGTTAGATAGCTGAATGGTGAGGAAACTTCAACCCATAGAGGCAGAGAGCCCATTAGGAATGCTTCTTGTGTGTTGCCTTTGCTGTTAAAACTTCAGCATGCGAGGCAACTAAAGAGAAAACTGTAGTTAAGTACCAACAAGAAGCATCAACACATTCATTGAAATTCATCCAACCTCCAAGCTAACACGAAATATTGTATAGTCTCATTATTGTACTTGTCATTATAGAGCAGTTGTGTTGTCATAATTGTGCCAGTGTAAGGAAATGAGAGAAGCAAAGTCTAGAGGAAGATGAAATCCTATCACCAACAGATATGATTGAAAAAAAAAAAAAAGACAAGCTCCTAGACACACAAGTTTATTTTTGGGTCCCTTGCCTGAAGATGAAAATGTATTATGACAACTACTAGCAAGCGCAAGAATGCAAACACAGAACAATTTGTTAACATCAAGACTTGTGCTCTTGATCTGAACATATTACCTCTGCCCTAATTGCACCACAGACCTTTAAAGGATTAGCAAAATACTAATGTTGCTATATTCTCTAGTATGATACAACAAAAATGTTAGGAAGGGTTAAGGAAGTAATCTTGAAGAAAGAGGTCAAGCATAGTTCAAAACAATATTATTAGCTCAATGTCTCCACTTTCAAATTACAGAATCATTAAGACTGGAATGGAATTCTAGAAATCTTCCAGCCCAAACACCCTGCTCAAGTGGGGTAAGCTAAAGCAGGTTTTCCAGAACCATTTCCAGTCAGGTTTTCAATATCTCCATGTATGGAAAAGCCACAAACTCTCTAGGCAACCTCTTCCAGCATTTGGACACCACACCAAAAAAAAAAAAGTGTGTTCTTGTTCCACCCTGTTCATATGGAATTTAATAGTTTTTCATTTGGGTCCATTGCCTCTTGACCAGTCATTATGCACCACTGAGGAGAACCTCTCTCCCTCTTCATTTCTTCCTATTTATACACATTAATAGCATCCCCCACCTAAGCCTTCTCTTCTCCAGGCTAAACAGTCCCACCTCTCTCAGCCTCTCCAGAAAGATGCTCCAGTCCCTGGATCATCTTTGTGGCCCTGTGCTGGAGTTG
This sequence comes from Egretta garzetta, assembly GCF_000687185.1. Classification (NCBI taxonomy): domain Eukaryota; kingdom Metazoa; phylum Chordata; class Aves; order Pelecaniformes; family Ardeidae; genus Egretta; species Egretta garzetta. Next base: position 2,189,714 of record NW_009259685.1, read on the forward strand.
CTCCAGTCAGACCATACAGTTTGTGTGCTAATAAGCCAAGAACCAGATGCAGTGCTCCAGGTGTGGTCACCCCCGGGGCTGAGCAGAGGGGAAGGTTCCCCTCTCTCAACCTGCTGGCAACACTCATCCTCGTGCAGCTGAGGATGCTGTAATTGTTCTTCATAGTTCATTACAGTTCAGTTCTTTTCTGATACCTATTCAGGAACAGAGTGGAAAATAAAACTGTCCTTTCAATAAAAATAAAATCACACTCTTTATATGTTTTATATGTTCAGACACAGTGACAATTTATTTACTAGAAGACACTGCACACCACATACTGAAGGTCAGCTGCTACAAAATTTAGCACAGAGGTCCCATGTTCTGCTGTGAAACATTACAACTTCACTTTGTTCCAGCAGCAAAAATATTGCATCCAGAGAGAAGCAGCCATACTACATCCAGCCAGCCACAGCGACCATGGAGTTCCTTACAAAGCAAGAACTAAATTTGCAGACTAACAAATACATCTATATTATCTACTGAGACTTTGGAGGGCTTTTTGGGGTGGACAGGAGGGTGCAATTACATCTACACTTCAGGGCTTTTAATGACTGTAACTGATACAACTTAAGGATCTGAATGAATAATTTTAGGCCAATTATTAAAGAAATGGTTGTAGGTGTATTTTTAGCACCAAGCCCATCTCATTGCCATGCTAACAAGAGAAATTCTTTTTCCCAGATGAGGCACATGGTGCATATATATATATAAATATATATGAGAGGGATAAAGCTGTGTGAGGAACAAGAAAGGTTGGATTGATTGGCCTGCTGGAAATTCTGCTTTTGTTTATAAGGCTTCTCATGAAGGTAAATCGTGAGTAATCCCATAATGCTGAATGGAAAAGCTCGGCACCGCTCATCTGAGTGAAAATTAAAATGTCCCTTTTTCTTTTTATTTTTCTAGACACTAGATGCCACTAGTAAAGTATCTGCTGTCCTTCCCATCATAAATGCATCAGAACAGCAGAAGAGTAATATTTTTATGAAAGATTTTTTCACTCACAGCTAAAATAACAACAGAATAAATTCTGTAAGGCCTTAAAATTGTTTCATAAGGATTTGACCTACAAAAGGGAAGGCAGACACCAATCAACTTTTTTTTTTTTTAAGTTTAATCTTACCCATAATTATTTGAGACGGTTTTGTTGTTTGGTTGGTTTTTAATTTGAGAGACAAGATACTTTTAGAACAGTTCACACATTCATGACTGGAGAGAGATTTTTGTGGAAATTTCAGGTGACAGATCACACAGCCAATAAACAGTTACAGAATTGCTAACTATAATGGAGATTTCTCAAGTAAGTTGTGAGTAATGTAATGCCTGCATCAATATTCCATGTAAAATCACCTGAATTACATTATTGATTTGACTAAATTTATTCCTATTCTGGTGATTCCAAACCATTGCTTTTGAAAACAATTTTAAATTAATAGCAAAGATATATTCTAGGTAATATGCTTCTGGGAGATTACTGTGCTTCTCAGCTGGTTATATCCACTCAGCCTTCAGTGTGGGGCTGCAAACACTGCTAAATTGTGTAGCAGTCTCCCACAGAAATCATCAAGAGTCATGTCTTATTGCTTTCATAAAATGTGGTTTACACCTCTCTGAGTAATTGAATTTTGCTAGGGTTATGGGCAGGGAGCATATTTGTGTGCACCAAAATACTGTGTAGCCCTTGGGGAAAAGCAGTTCTTTCTATTGTATGAAGTCTAATCAGAGATTACTTTGTGAAACTTATGCTGGACATTTTTCACTCTAAAATGTTAATTAACAAGGAGATGAGTTTGTCTAGGAGAAAGAAAAGTCCCATGGAGTTGTAACTGCTCTTCATAGAGTTATAACTGCTCTTAGAGAAGTTTGGAAAGGCTTCTTGTGTATTATAGAAAGTCTATATTACATTCCATTACCAGTACAAGCATAAACCATCTCTCTCTACTGCCAAAAAAAAGAAAAAAAAGTTCCTACAGTTAGGTCAAAATCTGACACCTGATGAAGATCACAAATGAAGAATGAATCATGCCAAGCGTATTTAGCAGGGTTTTCCCTCATGTGGATAAATACTAAGAACTAAAGAAACCATCAAATTATTTACAGCTATACGCAAACATATTTGGAAGCAGACAGAGCTAAAGACAGGCAGACAGAGCGACAAACAGACAGACAGATAGATATCCACAGGCCCAAGTACAAGAACAAATTAACAAGAAAACAAACAGGAAAGCTTGATCACACATGGTAAGGAGAACAGGTAGAGGACTGAAATTATAGACAACCTGTGACAGTCAGCAGTCCATATCTATCAATGAACTTTTGCTTGCTGACTTTAATGGGTTATGGAGAAAACCTCAGTTCACTAATTTTTCTCCCCAGACTGTGGAAATAACAACACAGCACAATTTTTGCTTGATGCTTAATGTCTTTGACACAAGAGGCAGAGAACAGAGTTCTTCACAGAAAACTAAAACAGCACAAAGTCAGTTGTATAAAACAAGCCAGTATCATATCTCCCCTTGTGAATACAGCGCATGTTTAAACTAACAAAGTCATTGAGTTACTTAATCCTCTCCCTCATTTTCATCAGCTCTGCTGTGCTTCTGTAAGAGTCCTGGCAGGTTATTAAAGAAAGTACTATTCAGCAAATAAATAGTGTAAAAAGCTACCATATAATTTCTTAAGAGCAATCAAGGCTGTCATGTTTAACAATGTTTATTTTGCTACGTATATTCCAGGAAAATCCTATCATTTCATATACGTTAACGTCATTGATCTCGATTACCACCTTGAACATTGCATCTCCTCACCAGTGGAGGCCAATGCTGCTCAGAAGGCTGATGCTGCTGTTTAAACATTTGTTGACTAATCTGGTAAATCTTGCCACAGCACAGCTCTCAGCCACATCACTAGCAAAGATCCACTAAGCCGTTTTATACCGCAGATGTGTTGTAACCCAAGAGGAGTATTGTCAAGCCAACCCTCCCCTCCTCACAGTTTCAGGATGGGGGTGCTGAAGAGAGCTCTCTCGGAGCTCCTTTTCCCACCAAGTATTCCCAAATCAGCTAGATATGAGCAAGCAGCATTCCTACATGTCATAGAGACCAGATCACACTTCCTGGCGAGTAAAACAATCTCTGCAGCACCAGAATCCAATGGAAAACCTTAGGACCTGAGTATGCTTACTAACAATTTATTAGAGACAATAATGAAACATTTCACCTTGCCCTCTAAACCTTAACAAGTATTACACTAAGATGAGTAGACTGTACAAGTTACTTGCAGGCTGCTGAAGGAATGCAGTCATCTACTTTGATCACAATGCTTGAATAAAAGCAAAGTTTGTATGTTACAGAAATTTTCAAACGTTCCACTTCGTTCCAATAAAGAGATTTCCTAAAGAATTTGGAAATTTTTAAAGCAATATTTCCATGTGGTTTTTTCCACTGCTACAGCTCAGTGTAGCAGCTAGACTAGGTCTCATTCCTGTTCACAGGGAAATCAAAAAGTAAATTCTGATTCTTAAAAGGGGGAAAAAAAATCTTTTAAAGATAAAACTTATGACGTCCTGTGCTTCCTATCAAGAAACAAGCCAGAATGGCAGATTTTATTACTGAACAGAACTTAAATGTTTTATTTATTTACCGTAAGCTTGGCAATCATTTCTAAGCAGGACGAAGCTTTGAAATGGAAATGACCCAACTTTTTCTCAAAGTGAGCACACCAGGGGCATCTAGAAGCTTCCACCTCTACTGCTTTTTAATTTTTTATTTATTTACACGTTCCATTATTACTGCACGATCTAGGAAATATCTTTGAACTAGATCTGCTACCTGCAACCAATTAAATATAAACATGTTGTAAATAAATTTCTCCTATGTTTTTCAGGACCTTAAAGGGTGAGCTGCTTCCCTCTGCTTGCTTTCTCTGTCCATTCACTTTTAGCAATCTGTCAGCTCACAACAAGTCTCCACCCAGTCCTCTCCAACCCCATAGGAATTTTTTTTCTTTTCCCATCACCTCAGAGTCCTGTTCCCTACTCTGCTCAGTAATTCCCCAGATGCCACTTCCACCACAGGCTCCTCCCAGGCCTGCCATGATTTTCAGTCTGTGCTGCATGTTCAAAACTTCTTCCAGCTGCACACGCTCATTTGCTCTTTGGGAGGACAAAATTTCTTCCAGCTGATAACATTTAACTTGATCCCCCATGCAGCAGCCAAGACAGGACTAGAAAGTACTCTTCCAACTTGTTGCCCAGTCACCTTTTGTGAATAGAAAACACAGTAGCATCTATCAAAAAGTGTAATAATTTATATACTATACTTCAATAGTACTTTATAATAATAGTTTAATACTTCAATTCCTCTGTCACCGCTCTGTCTTTCCTAAAGAAGGGAATGAAACACCACTGGAGCAGGTTGAAAGCAGACACACAATTTTGTAGTTTTCAATTTCTCTGTTTTCCTTAGGAAATCAAGATTAAGTGATTCACTGATATTTAAATAAAAATCAACAGGACAGTATCAACATAAGTACCTTTTCTTGCATGAACTGTGGCTCTGTTTAAAGACATCTGAGGCTGATGAAGAATGATGTAACTGATAATTTACAGATAATGAAGGGAAAACCATTTTTTTGGTCTTTTTTTTTTTTTTAAAGGCTAAAGGGAAATGTTGCACGAAGCACAGAAATGACATGCTGGGGACCTAAGTGAGACAAGGGGCCCTTTCTGCCAGGCAGAAAAAGCTGAACACTGATGTTCAAGACAGTTATAGCCTAACCTGACATGACGGGCAAAGGCCAAAGCAGGAATGGTGGCACCGGGAAGGGAGAAAACCAACCCAAATGCCACATGTCAGACCAATGACAAGAACTGGCCCCATCTCCCGAGAACCCGCAGGGTGCAGCTTTTCAGTGGTGCATGAGTAACTACCCCTCACCTTATTTTCCCTGGACAACATCTTTTTATCTGCCTGGAAATTCTGTTTGGGTAGAACAAAGCTGTATTTGGTTGGTGTGGGTTTGGTTGGGGGTTTTTTTGGTGGGGAGGTAGCTTTTAGCATTTGCCTGGGGTTTTCTAGTGCCCGGCAGTTTGGCTAGAAAGGATGCACAAGCAGAGAGTCCAGGCCTTCAGGGAAATTTCTAGGTCACGTGCAAGGCTAATGTTTCCAGGAAGCCTCAGACAAGGCTTTTCTTACCCATGTGAATCAACTCATATGAACCAAAAAACATTTAAGAACATTCACGGAAAAAGCTATAAGGAAACAAAATATTCAATTATAAGGAAACAAAATATTCAATATGAATAAGTTTGTAGAAGCAGAATTGGACACTAGACGCTGTCTTGAGTCTAGGACAGCAGAGAGGAATTGCAGGGTACATTGTGCCTGTGCAGAGCCCAGGTATGCATAGCAAAGTTAAATAAAAAGTCTACATGCTCAGATAACCACAATAGGAGTGTCCATTTGGAGAAGCACTTGAAGAAAAACTAGCTACCCACTTCTACAACTGAATATATTGAGACATTGGCTCTTAAATTCAGTTTGCTTTCTAACACTTGCATGTATCGTGATGCCCTAAGGAAATATAAAACTATCTTTTAGTTGCCCTGATCTCACGCAGAGGAATTCTGGAAAGCAGCCTCAGGCAGTGACAAATTTATTCTTCACAATAACCGGATCAGAAAGACATATCCAAGGAAAGAGAGCAAACTAATTCTTATGAATTCCCCTTTTTCACAGCCCTTGCATAATGGTGCTAGTTTCAAAATATGTCAGCCACAGTAACGCCTGTCCTTCCACAAAATATCTGAAACTTTTAGGTGTGCCATAAAATGAGCAAGTAAAGCAGTAAAAAATGTTACAAAACATGCACAATTCCAGCTGTTGCACAAAAAACTCAGTTCTAACAATGTGATGGTATCATTGCATATCTCTGTATATTCTCAAATAGAAGGAAATTTTCATTTGTAAAGTTAGATTCCCATCCTCTTTTCAAGGCAATTAACATTACAGAAGTGAAAATGCAGTAGTCTTTGTTATTCATGCCTCAGGACTGGTTAAAATCTCAGTTTATTTTACTCCCTGCATAGTCTTGAATCCAGCTGTATATTTTTCTATAAATTGTATTTCAGTTTCTAAGGATAAAGATTAAGTTCCTGGATCCCTGTTTTCTCCTCTGAAGTCTGTATTTGAAATTCAACCTTAAAAAAGTTCACACTTTCTGAAAGTGTGATCACATCTATTAATTCTACTGCTGAGTCTTGCCATTCGTTGGTGACATGGTTCGTTACAATTTGAGGGTCATGTTCTGCTCGTATTTACACTGGGGTACATCTGGAACAGCCTGGAGCTGCAAAATAAATATGATGTAGATGACAAAGGAAGTTTTCTATTAGAATTGCTTTTAGAATAAATCTGTAGAGAGAATAAGGATTAAAACATGATGCTGAATTGGAGATCAATTTCATTGCTTTGGGCTGAAACTGGAGACGTCTTAATGAAATACATAGTGCACCAACATGCTGAGCTGATTTAGGCCCTATTTGTTATTTGATTAGAGCTCCAGAGCCAGATTCTGGTCTGTCTCCAAGCCAGTGCCAATCCTGGCTCTGAAGAGACACACACCTTCCTTCCATCTGGGCCAGAGAGGAGGGGAACACCTCCCATCTTGCCCAAATACATGCAAGAAGGTTCTATTTTGAAATTACTTATCCTCACCAGACAACTATATAGATAAACCCCTCTCCTTGTCAGCTTTGCCAGTTTACCCAAAATTTTTGTGTCCCTGCTTAACTTCTAAAGTTGCTGCAACACCAATTTAAAAAACTGTGATGCGTATATCTGCTTTCACAGAGCTCAGCTGTGGATAATTTTCGACTTAGACTAAACAGAATATGCTTACAGGATGAAGTCGCTTTCAAGCACCCAAGGATGCAACCTCCTTGTAGAAGATAAGGCACTCACCCAGCAAAACCCACATTTCCAGCAAAAGGGGGTATTATTACTAACATTTCCTCTCCTGCGGGCTTGCCAGAGCCCTCTGTCTCCATCAGTATCTATATGACACCTCTCTAGGTACATCTGGGGCACTGCTGCCCCAGAACACTTGCTATATACAAACATACTGCACAAATACATGCTGCAAGAGTGGTGAGGTGGAACAGGTGTGGGACACCCTTTTCAAGAGTGCAGAGGGAACACGTGTGGCCCTTGCAGGGAGTTTTCCTCCATTGCTCCTCTTTCTAACACTCAGTCAATCACAGTCTGGCCCTTGTAAAGTCGACCTGTCACACCTTTGTGACTCAGGACATATTGCAGTATCATTACCATCTAAACAAATGTGGTCTTCTGATCCCAAACATCGATGGATTAGGTCTAATACACATAGAAGTTGATGACCATTTATAACAAACACAAGAAAATCCTCCTGGACACCTATTGCTGGGCATCCATAAATCAAAACCCTAAGACGGCTTTCTGCATTTACAGCTACTTACATTTTATCATAGAATCATAGAATCATAGAATCATAGAATGTTTGAGGTTGGAAGGGACCCCTAGAGGTCATCTAGTCCAACCCCCCTGCAGTGAGCAGGGACATCGCTAACTAGCTCAGGTTGCTCAGAGCCCCCTCCAACCTGGCCTTGAATGCCTCCAGGGATGGGGCCTCCACTACCTCTCTGGGCAACCTGTTCCAGTGTTTCACCACTCTCATTGTAAAGAATTTCTTCCTTATATCTAGTCTAAACCTACCCTGGTTTAGTTTAAAACCATTACCCCTTGTCCTGTCACAGCTGGCCCTACTAAAAAGATTTTCCCC
>NW_009259685.1:2200276-2252969 GCF_000687185.1 Egretta garzetta
CCCCGCAAGCTCCTGGGCAAAGACCCTCTTCCCCTTTTGAGAAAGCTGGCTACCATTTGATGCCAGCAAGCCCGGTGCCGTGTAGACCATCCCATGGTCAAAGAACCCAAAGTTGTGGCGGCGACACCAGAGTTGTCATCACCATGAATTGCAAACATGATCCAGCTATGGAGCCCAATTTTCAGATAGAACCCAATGTCTGCAAAAAAAATCACAACAAAAAATTAAAATCTTTCCACAATTTATTTTTCAAAGCACTTTGCTGAGAAGATGAGTATCTCAGTGTGGAAATAGTGTGTCACAACACTTTCATAAATTAAATTTATTATTCAAGAAAAACTAATCTTTCAATAAAAAAATCACCAAATCAAAGGTCCTTATAAATATATTTACATTGGAACCGCTTGTCAGTGATTTATTTCTTTGCAGGAGACATAATTCCTTCCCAAATGAAATATTGCCTCTATTATAAAAAAGTGCATATAGGCCACGGAGTTTATGTAGTATCACAGACATTCATCCAAGTATGTTTGCATATATGAACTTCAGCTTCCTCTCCAGAGTAGTTCAACCGAATTCCATGCTGTCACTGACAAACCCTGTAACCTTTTATAATTTTTATCTGCTATTTAAAGTCTGTGCATATTACAGGGTTGACCTTGTCCTCACATCACTTTTCTCTCAGTGACTAAAGAGAGTCATATTCTCTCTCAATGCCACTTCTCTTTAATTCCATTTTCAGTACATAAAACACTGGCTAAGCATAAGAGAGTCCCTAGAAAGTAGAAGCAATGGCACCTTTCCAATGACTCAACCTCACATCATTTAATGCAGTTCTGGGTACAAGTCTATTGCTCTGCGTCAATCCCAAGAGCAGAATAGTAGCAATAGTAACAATGACATTATTAAGTACTTCACAGAGCCCATCCTGCTCTTCCTTAAAAAGGCAGACACACCACTGAATTGATTTTGACTGATCTCTGGAACTGACCCATTTCCCTCCTTGCATCTCAGTGGCTTAAGTATCCAGAAATAAATTGTTAAAGGAAAGAAAAAGGATGGGATTGCTGATTTTGTTTTTTACATGCCCAAAATCTTAACCCTGAAGAAACTGACTCTCTCCATCCTCTCCTTCCACTCAGCTAACTCAGCGTCATGATCGGTAGTTTTTGGAAGGCCATCTCTTAGCATCAAAAGTGACCTCACACAAGTGAACTGGAAAGTTACAGTCTGGGCATTCAGTTTTGATCATCACTTTTACTGGATCCTACAGCTTCCTCCCAGAGATCTTGATACACATTAGAAAGATCTCCTTTGTATTCTTTGTTATTTTATTAATATTAATATAGAAGATAATGTAAAAAGAACTATGTAATTAAGTATCTTTTAAGTGATTAGCAAAAGGCATGTGGAGACACACACTCCTTGAATATTTCTGCAGTGAAATAGAGCAATGGGGAAGATTTTTTTTTATCTTTTTTTTTTTTTGGAACTTGATAGGGAAGCTTATAAAAAAAAGGTAAAGAAAATGTTTTGAAGGATTATCAGGAACAGCTGAAACATGCCTGGCTAATATAATATTTCCATCTTATATGATGGAAATCTGTCCTTTCTTTGGATAAATGCCCTATTCCTAGTGTAAAGGAAGCACTCTGCATGGGAAAAAGGGTATGATACTACAAGTGAGAAGAAAAAACGTGGTCTATAGAAATTGTCAAAGATGACTTACAGATCACATGTAAATCATCATTAACACAAAATTTACATCCGTATAAAGCTTTTAATAAGCTTTAATCTCATAAATACATCATAATCAAGAAGTCTGTAACCTACGGTGGCAGACCATCTCTCCTACACAATCCTGTGACCTATATTTTTTCATCTAGCAAGAGGCACCTATCCCTATCCCTCCTGTTCCCCACTGATGACTCAGCCAAAAATAATCTGGAGATTATTTTGGGGCAGGGAATGCAACCTCACTTCCAAGATAGTTGATTAACGCTTTTAGAGATGCACTTTCGTTACAATTCTGAAGTAAACATATTCCTGCATAAACTCTTGACCACCTTCTCATGGCACAGTAAGCATGAAACCTAAACCATCACAGTAATCCCACAGCAGTAATCCACAGAGGTTTACATTGCCTGAACCCCACTCCAGAAGTTGCACAGACTCATAACTCCAAGATCAGGTCTGATCTTAAGTCCAAAAGTGGTTGTCTGCTTTCAGAAAATGCTACGCCTGTTTCAATGACACTGTAGGTAGAGCACAGAGAGTAATTCTGAAAAATGAAGATATACATCATAGTTCTGTTACTTCTAGGAATAACCTATTCTGGTCAATTTACTCTCAATTTTTTGAGATTCAAGAATGGAAATATTTTCTTTCTTAATGTTTTTAGAGAAACTAGTTCCCCTATTTTTAGACAGTATCATAACATTATGTAATTAAATGTAGATGTGAGGGCGCATACACACATTCCTACAAAAGAGAATACAGAAAAATCTTTATAATTTTTATTTCCTTCTCTGAAAGCCCTTCAGTATTTGACTGTCCACAATGACGTTCAACTGTTCACACTGATGTTTTTCTCGCGAGGAAAAAGAAAATAAAAAAACCCCATCAGTTTTTTCACTGTTTCGCCTTCTTGACAGCTTCTGCAACACACTTTGTTTTTACTAGGCCTGGGTAAGTACAGGTTCAACAAACTCCTCCTCACAAAACAGTTGTGTTGCTATCAAAAATGTCAGGTTACATCCAGTGCACAGTACATGAAACACAGTAACCTTAGAAAACTAAAAAAAAAAAAAAAAAAAAATAATATTTCTCTGCTAAGGAACTAATTCTACACTCTGTCCCTTCTGACCATCTAAATCAAGGCAACTAGCATCAAAAGTAAGCTTTGTACAAAGAACAGGAAAGTAGAACCAGAAAACTGAACTGGAAAAGATTCAGAGATGAATTAGAAAGGCCCTCAAAACACTGTGGAAAATGAGCAGGAACATTGCAAGGAACAGGAAAGAAGCCAAGCAAACCCATCAGAACAAAAATCTGCACAGAAGCCTGGAAAAAAATTAAATAAGAGGAAAATGTCATATCACCAAGAGCAAAAAATCAATTTTATATTCCTCTGATATACCAGCATTTAGAAAAAAAAAGTCGTAGCTTTAAAAGTTGGAGCAGAGATTTTCATTAAGAAGAGGTAGAAAGGGAAGTAATTGAATAGAAAGACCAAAATGTGAGAAATCTTTGACAAGCCTGAGACTTCAAAGTGAAAACTACTGGAAACAGGCAGACAGAACTGTAAGGTACCTAGGCTTCAAATATAACACTGGCATCACAAATACAGACCAGAGCTAGGGAAGATATGTATCTGCAGTAGGACTGCAATTTCAAAAGCTTTTTGCACCCTGTGGTACTTACTGGATTTCTCTCCTTGCTCTAAGCGTGACTAGTGAGAAAAAGCTCTCATGAGATCGCTGAATTCTCAGCAAAGTTACTAATCCTCATTAAGGACAACCACTTTCCATGTGATTTATCAATATTTATGGCAATTTACAGCCATGAGTTGGCCAGGCTCCACTTTTAAACAAGGAAAGAGAAAACAAAAAGTTGTTTTTATCTGAGGAGACAAAGAGTATGAAAAAGCTGGCATATTTAGTATTAGTTTTCTGTCGAACTGGCAGGAGAACAAGCTACAGTTCTCCATCTGGGAGAGGACTTCCATTTACTGGATAAAAAAGAAAGTAATTTTGAAAAGCCATGGATTTCTCTGTTGAACGCTTCTTGTTCACAGGAGGAGAGAAATGGTTTGTAAAGTTAAAAAGGCACAAACTGCTTCTTTGTTTTATGAGAAAATAAGCAGATTAGCACATTAGTTGTTAAAAACAAATTAGAAGGCCTTTATACACATCATTGCTCACTACTTAACAGATACTTCTGCAAAAAGTAGACTGCAGCTGAACTTCCTTAGTGTTGCCAGTTTGCTGGGTTTGACATTAACCAATTCAGGAACAGGTTTCCTTTATCCTACTTGGCAGCAGTTTAAAGGAGATCAACCCTCTTCTGGAAAAACATAATTGGGGAACGGATCAGTAGCTTATTAAAAAAATCAGTTACAAAAAACTATTAATAGCCCTTAACTAACTTCAGCCTATCACAAAAAAAAAAAAAAAAAACAAACCAACCAACCAATCAACCAACGAAGCGGCACATCAGCTTTGAGTAAAAAGTACTTTGGATGAAACATATACTTTAAATTAAGATTACAAACATACCTCAGTTTAGTCAACCGAAGTATTAAGCACATGAGTACTTTACATATCATTATGACTATGTTTTGGGTTAAGTTCTTGTAAGAAGGTCTAACAGTTCATACCATGGAAATCTTATCAGAACTCACTCTATAACCAAATTTCCAGAGCTTTAATTTTCTTTGAGTACAGCATGCAAGGGAAGTTATTGGAGGGGAAAAATTGATAAAGAAATACAACTTGTTTTCCAAGCAATCAACAGTTTGCAATTTTTCTCATGACAGTAAAAGTGGTAGTAGGTTAGAAATTCTTGCACTGGTCAGTGCAAGGTTCCTTTGCAGAAACAGAAGGATAAATAATTAATTTGTCTGGCAAGGACCTCGGAAAGGAGCTCTGGAAGTCCTCCCATCCAACCCCCACTCATGTTAGCTCTAATTCAGAGCAGGATGCTCAGGACCTTGTCCAATCAAGTTTTGAGTACCTCCAAGGATGGAGTTTCTACTCGAGGTTAGAGTTTCCACAACCTCTCTGGGCAACCTTTGCCAGATTTTGACCATACTCATGGTTTAAAAAATTAATTCCTACTACTTAATTAATGTTTCCCAAATTCCAACTTGTGTCCATTGTCTCCTGTTCTACCACAATTTTTCTTCTATCTTCTTACAGAGATTCCAGTCTGAACTGAAACTCAAATACTGCTTGAGCAGAAATGGTAAATGAATGTAACAAAACCCAGAAACTATTTTTGCAGTAAAGATTTTAGTGAAACAAATATGATATGATTATGTTATACTAAAATGGTCAATCACTAACAAAAAGGAAAATGAAATTTTGACAAAGTAAAAATGAAATTATATAGGTTGTAAGTTATTTCCTTTAGAAAAAAACACAACCATTCAGTGCCGTAGAGCATGTTACTGCCAATTCTAGATGTACAAAATATTTTGAGTTTCTCCCTGTAAGGGGCTTAAGGCATCCCTGTTGAGTTGTAGGTTCAGGATACAGAATAACAGCATAGTAACAAATAAAAACAAAAAAAGTACAATTATCTGGGCTGAGATGACAGTAAACCCAGTAAATTCAGTAATACCAGGCTGAAGTTAGCATCTGGGCGCAGAAAGACTTATGTAGCCATGGTTATCAGGTAGGCCAGCAGGAAGCAGGGCCAGGCTGCTTCTCCGGAGCAGAGACTCAGAGCAGCCTGTGTGCTCAGAGAACCCTAAGTTCCCCAAGCAGACAGTCCTCTCTCACGCTTGAGTCACAGAAGCGTGATCTGGGCTTATTAACCAGTCATTCCATCTCTCCTCTGCTCCCACACTGTACCGCTTCTCTCCTCTGTGTGCAAGGTAGCGTCCAAGCACCGTAAGTGGTGCGCCATCACCATATGGGGCTATAGCCATGTAATGCCTGTGTTCACCAAATGCAGCTATAGATGTATAAAGTGTGGGTTCACAATGTGGACAATGACCATATAAAGCAAGACTAGCCCCATGCTCCGTGTAGAGAAAAAAAAAAGGTTTATGAAGATGACAAGTATACAACTACCAAAAACTGTCTTTATTTTCAACAATTTAAAATTAATTTATAAGAATTTATAAGAATTTAGCAGTTTATCATTTTTGATTTTTTTAAGGCATTTTCTTGGAATAGTCTTGAGGCAGAGCCTGAAACTTCATGCCTCCAGTTGAAGTTTTACGCTAATTAACAGTTTAAATGCATTTTTAAATGCAACTTCAGAAGACAGGCACCTGAATGTGGACATTTCTCCAAGGCTGGACAAAGGCACTATTTCAAACACATGCACAGAGAAGCACCTCTATTCCCATCAACAGTGGTTATGGCACGTGCTCAGGAACAGTTATACACATCCCTTCCCCTTTCCCCCTTGACAGCATCTGCACACAGACCTCCCACTCTGACTGGAGGAGGAAAACTGTATTCAGTAACCTTTTAAAATTTTAACTATCACTATAAGATTATGGGTCCTCACAGCAATTGCAAGCAGAACATCACTCTAGACCAGAGAGGCAGATCTGATTGCTCTGGCCCCTTCTCAGCACTTCAGCAGAAGACTACTTATTTCTTCCATTTGGTCATTTTGGGGACAGAGGCCAGTGCATCATGTGTCTCCAAATGCCAGACTGAGAACTCTAACCAAAAGGATATTGCAGAAGAGACGAGTTGTGTGTATGTGAAACTGTCAGCTTCATGTGTTGAGCAGCCTATTCCTATCTGCACATGAAATGACTGAAGAATGCCTGTGTCCTCCAGCTGGAGAAGGATCCTCATTCTTTTGGACCTTGAACTACCCACGTGAGGATTATGAGCTAGGCTGCTCAATTCTTTTTTGAGCAGTGTGTTTCTGAGCAAGCAGAGAGGCACAGCTATAAACACCTAGCAGACCTACAAACTAACATATCTACCACTGGAGTATCTCCGGCACTAAGCAGCATAGAAGGCTTCAGGCCAACACATAAGACATATGCCTTGATATGTGATTTACAGAAGATTTAAAATGTGTTCAGTTCATATGGCAGATGTTCAGATTATTTGAAGCAGCTCTTTAAGTGTCAAAATAGTTTTGAATTTGCTATTTAAATGCATATCTCTTTCAAAAAAGAATAGCTAGGTTATTAATTCACAGGAATATAGGGCAAAGAACTAGAAAAAATCTCTAACATCTAATCCATAGCTATTACAACAATTACTGGAGGTGGCGGAATCATACAGAGAATGGACTGCAAAATGACAAGGTTCACTTATTTTCCCTGAATGTCACCTTCTATCAGAAAAAATAGCAGGCACAGTGGACCACTGCTGACAAAACTTTCAAATGTGAAGTGACTCACTTGATTTTCTTGTTCTTAGCTTTCCTTAAAACCTACCTAAAAAATCCCATCAACATTTTTGTGACCTTTAAGTAGTTCTTTACCCTAGGTACTATCCACTTTCCATTATTTGGAAACCATATTTCGGTACCTACATTTCAGCAACTTAAAGCCAACATTTTCCTTTCATAACAGAGGCTCTCTATTCCTCAGATCATCCCAAAAGTCCTTTCCAGTTCCAGCTGAGCAATGTGTGACAGAAACACACCCCAAATCCCCGATGAAGTCTCACCAGTTTCTTTACTACAGCCTTAGCAGTTCCCAGCCTTCACTAGAAACTCCTCACCCGATACATACTAAAACTACACTTACCTTTTCCTTTACCATATCATTTTGGTTTCTCATTGATTCTATCATTGCCTCATACTTCTTAAGCCTTTCTCCTCCTGCAGATATTTGTCTCCTTAAAGACTAATAACAGGAACAACACAACCTTGGGACTTTGCCCTAGTGAATATCATTATATGTCTATTACTGTCTCCTCTAGGTGACCCTATTCTGCTGTATGATATTCCGATCCTCTTCTCTACTGAGGAGCACTCAGAGCTTTGTGTTATAAATAATGCTCTCTTACTTTGTGCTCCAAGGTCCTTAATGAAATTAAATATTAAATTAAAACTCTCTTCAGATTCATCTCTTCCTTTTCAAATAATTGCCAAGATGCTTTTGAAGATTTCATCCAAGGATGTAAACAAGTATTGATTTGGCACACATTCATTTTAAGAAGAACTACAAAAGATTGTGGCGTTTTAGAGTAGCACCATAAATACTGCAGCAAAAATTACATCACTGGAAAGGCACTTATAAAAGATGTAATTAAATTCCTTATCTGGTCCATGACTATCACAGTCACTTTTAAATACAGGAATTAGGGGGCTAAGGATAGATGTGAGTCAAAACACCTTGGAATTTGATGACAAGACCTTCACATACACAAAAGGACAGAGCAATGCTGAGGTGTCATCCATATATTTCCATGAGAAAAGGAAAACAATTATGAATTCTTACCTTTATAGGACTGGAAGGAACCACTAGGCTTTTTTTTTTTTCTGGTAGAGGTCCCATATTAGGAAACATGGAAACTTATTCAAGTCCCAAATATTTCCCTCTAGGTGAGCACTAACTTGAAGGGAGTTTGTCTATGACATCAAATTCACCTCTAATGTCACTCCTAGAGATGCTGAAATATGAGCACAATCACTCCCCAATCACTTCACTACCATAAGATACTGACCCCAGTAATAGAGCGCAAGGGATTTCCAGCTTCCCTGATGAGCACACGCAGAGCGTTGCTCCCCTTCCACTCTGTCAGCACCATGTCCTCCCACGTCCTTGCGCTCCTCACAGCCACATAAATATTGTGCTAAGAAGCAATATAATCACTTGCGTGTCCCTGGGATGTAGAGACTGCTTGCATGCCCTAAGTAGACTTCTTCCCCACACCATACAACAGGAAATTTTGTCAACTGAAATAAGAAGCAAGCAAGAAAATGTGAAAGAACCCTGCACCAGGATTGTAAACAAAGAGAATTTTCTCTTTTATGTAAATGCTAACAAGAGAACCAGCCACCCACTTCCACACCATCTCCAGGGCTGTGTGAGCTTCAGCGAGGCCAGTCACGGGCAGGCAGAGGTGGGCAGACAGGGAACGCCAGGGGGAGCCCAGGGATTCTCCCCACCCTGCCTTATCTTTAGGGCAAACATCTCAGTTCTTCACTTCACAAGGATAACTTATCTCCAGTTACCAATGAAAGAAGGGAACAAAAAAGAAAACAACCCTGTCCTTTAACCTCCCCAAAAAAGGGACAGGGCAATTAGATGGTTGCCTGGACATACCAATTAAGGGATGAAATCCAGATTTTCTCTCAAGGTGGCAAAAAGACACAGCTATTTCTCCACAGAGAGATCACTGTATTTCTGACCAACTTTAATCTTTAGTCATGATTTCATTGCATGTGCTCTGCAGAGCAGCTTGTTAAAATAAAAGTTAAAAATAACTGAACTCTGCATTATGTCCTTATCTATTAATACCAACTCTCTCATGAAAACGTTTCTTCCCATTGCAATCAGACTAAAAGAGAGATTGACGTGTCTTGCATTCCATTTAGTGTGCATAATCAGTATAGTATTAAATTGATAAATCATTCTATTAGGCACAGAAAAATTCTACTGTAGATCTTTGAAATATGAATACCTAGCATGAGGAAGAACAGTTTTCAGGGGGTTTCAAGCCATACAAATACTGTTTATATGCCTTCAAAATTTAATAAAAAATATGTTCACACGTGAAAACAACTGCTGGATCATCCTCTGTCTCCCATATCACAACAGATAGAAAAATGGACATATGATTCAGGAATTTAGAGATCTTTTCCCGTCACTCCCTCTTTTTTTTCCTGCTCTTAAATAAACCATATGAAGGACTGTAATACTGATGGCCATAGAAATCCACAGTCATAACTCTGCAAGGACCAGAGAGCAAGTAAATAACCAGTTGTTTAGACAGAAATAAAGGTGAGTACAAGACCCATAGCAAAACCAAGAGAAGTGGAGGCAAGTAAGAGGATGGCAACAAGAGGTAAAAGAAGTATGAGGTAAGCAGAAGGTGGAAATTCATAACTAGCGACAAGGATTTAATCACAAATGCAGAGCTTTAGAGAGAGGAAAAAAATAAATAAGACACGACTAAAATTAACAGGAGTATTTTAAATTTGCAGTAACAAAAAGACTGCTTAGGAAAAGGAAGAATTCAGACATAGGTATTACACAAACAACAACCATTACAATTCTGAAAACATTCTTGCTTCTACTATCATTTCAGAAGCATCCATTACCTTTATATTTAGGCCACAAGATAAGACACAAATTATGGAGCAAAACAGGAGGTCGGAATGAAAGCAAAGAATATTGTCCTGCCCTAAAAGATTAAAGTAATTCTGACAGAAATCACCATTTCAATGTATTATCTCTTATAACGCAAAATTTAGAAAACTACCAGGAAGACATTTTCCAGCTGTCATCACTGACAAGTCAGAAAGAAATAAAACAGAAAAAAATACCACCCACTTTCAGACAAACACATTTCAAGTGAGTAAATTAAACTGCATTACACGTGATGGGAGGGTGTCCCCCAGCCTCCATTCTATGTATGCATTTCAAGATAAAAATAACAGGTTTGCACTATCATTAATCTGAGAAGAAATCAGGCATAGCAACAGATTAGACAGCAAAATTATATTGAAACCAATTATAGATATGTGGTAGTGTAAGTCTGCAACAGTAAAAGTGCAGATAAGATCTCTTTATATCAAAAGAGATTGCAGGAAAAATTTTTAAGGACACTTTTTTTCTTTTTTAAGAAAAGATGAATGTTAATTTTCTTCTCCAAACTTCTATGCCATAAAAGGACACGTGATCATGATGGTAGGAACTGAAATAAGAATGCACTCTATTTCCAGGGAGCCTGACGCATGAGAGAGACAAGGGTCTGACTCTTGCCTGCACCCCTCTCTCAATCCTTGTGCCCTGCTGTAAAGTGCTAATGTCAAATGAATCTGGAAAAGCTTTTGGATGCTTAAATAATGATGCATGAATCAGAGATAGGTTGAAGCAGCCACGTGTCAATCTTCCCACGTTCACTATACACGTTTTGAGTGCAAGCTTCCTTAAGCGCTACATTGCATGCAACTGTTCAGATCCACAGGTGGCTTCTGGTTCCTAGAACACACCCTTGAAGCATACTGACAGTGCTACTGGTGAGATTTCTTTTGCATAAAGCTTTAAGTGGAACAAAATAAAGCTGCTGGATCAATTGCACTCCATCAGTGAGTCAGTACAAGTTCTTTCGTGATTCCAGCTGGCCATTAAATGAAGGATCAACCTATCAGGCATCTACAAAAATTACTTGGCACCAATAGGACGTGCAGCAACTTTGCCTCTTAGGAATTGCCCCGGAGAAGCTACCTTATGTTCAAATACCCCAATTATGAAACCAGGCATCGGGAAATGTATAGCCTCTATTTCTGGGTCTTGCACTGACTCACAGCCTGACAGCAGGTGGGTCTCATAGCCTCCCTATGTCCTGAGAACAGAGGAAAACTTATTTCCCCAGCTTTCCATCATTCTCCACAAATGAATGGGCACCACAAATGAAATTTCTAAAGTACAAGAGTCCAGACATTTCTGACACAATCAATTAATCCAAAAGAGCATTGCTAGAGTAGGTATCCCTCTTATAATTGCATAATTAGAAACATTATCAGGAAGAGAGACTGGAGGTGAAATTAAATAGCATTTCTCACTTAAAATAAAAGTGTAAAACTGCCTAAACAGAATTTACATTATCAAGTTTAGTAAAAATTCATTTTTTTTTCTCCCTAACAATATTTGCTTTCCAAACTTCTCTCCTCCCTTTTTGTTTCTTGCTATTGCAAAACAGCTTTAGATTTTAGAGGTTGGGTTGTTGCCTCTTTGTAGTTACTTAAAAGAACTTCGTGCCAGAGCAACCTGAGGGTTTTTTTTTAAAAATAAATTAACACATGTGTAATTGCCTGTTGCTCACAGGCTTTTGTTCATGTACTCAAATCTCAGCTCTTCTGGGGACAAAATCCGTCACTGTTGGTATTTCAAGTGTGCAGACAGTGATAAACACAGAATATGACTCGCCAATTAAGCAGAGCAGACATTGTTCCCCTGTAAAGCACTGTTAGACCAAACAGATGCGAGGAATCATTGGAAGACCTTAATCATTTTGGATTCTTTTTTTAAGCAACAAAACCAGACATAACCGATTTCTTACTTTCCACATTAGGTTAAAAATAAAACCATTAAGCAGGAAAATATAATTCAGAAAACTGAAAAAAAAAAAAAAAAGTCAAAGCTGTTGCCTGTAAACCCACTGCTCTTTTACGGGAATTAATTTTATTCCGGTTCTGATTTTTTTTGTGTGTGCCTGTTGTCATTTATAACGGCATTCAAGTTATATGATTTGCAGAGGAAAGACTTTCTGATTGATATTGTCTGGAAATGATGACTTATATTGATGTCAGTCAAATATCTGATCTCCAAACACACTCAGATTTCCGAAGTCTAAGTTCAGATTCAGCTCCTACAAGGACTGAATTGATGGCTTTGGCAGCACCTCCAATTCTGTTTCATGAGCCAATGTAAAAAATGAGATAGCTTTGATTATGTGCAAGGGGTAAGGACTTGGACAAAGACACTTGAAAGAACTAGCCAGATAGAAATGGCCTGGCATAATTAGCTAAAAATAAACCTCATATTAATAAAAGTGAAAATAACCAGAAGATCCACATGCATATTTCTAATATCTATTAAAATCCTCTAGCAACACATTAACTCTCTTCTTTAATTTTAGTAAGAGACTGTCTTGACTGAAAGATGAAAGCACTTCGCTAACAGACTGAAAGGTTTCCCAGTTCTGTTCTACTTCAGAAAGCGTCTCTCTAACCTCTGCTGAACTCCTATCTCTGCCTCACTGACTGGAGATCAAGAGTGAAGCCCTGGTGTTCTGTGCTAAACCTTGAAGCTCAAAGATTTTCTGTGCTTTGCTGCTGTTGCCATAAAAACAAGAGATGCTGATTTTTTCTCTTTTGGTGTCAACTCTGATAGGTGTGATCTCACCACTCATTCAATGGGAGCAGAAAGGTGTGAAGAGAAGCAAGCATGTTTGGGGCTCAGCTTGCATGATCTTTAGTTTTTGCTCTCAATGACCCAAATTTATCTTTTTTCCCAAACTGAAAAAGACTTAAATACTCTCTGTGGGCTCTGATGTAAGGTTCTCCCCAAGGATAAACATTAGCCCAGCAAAAATACATTCACTCCCTTTGACAAGGTCTTCCATGAAGAGCCTGTTGGCATGTTCCTTGATACAAGGTCTTCTTCAAGACTAAGGGAAGAATAGCAGTAAATCCTTTTTCAATTAAATCTTAACGAGCACACTTAAAAGATGGCTGATGGAGAGCACCATAACTCATTTGTAGTGAGCACAGTCCTATACTATTTGCTCTTCCAGCGAGTCAGTCTCCGGAGTCTGTACTCTGGAGAAATCTGTGCAGTAGCCAACTTCAAAAGATTTTTGTGAAGAGAAGAAAACAGGGATGCACCTCTGAGCATCACTGAACCCAGTCTTTGAGCCTTATAGCTTTGTCATCACTTGCACACTGGAAAATTGAGTTTTAAATGCACCTCTGATACTTCAGAATCACCATCCACATTTGCAGACAGCTACTCAGCTTCTTTTAATATCTTGCCTCTCACATTGCTCCTGTGTTGTTTGTGTGTTTGGTTGGTTGGTTTTAAATGTTCCTCTCTAGATGGGAACATCTTTGATGTCAGACTCTCCATCCTGCCAAGTCTTTCCAAACTGAAAATCAATAGCACTTTGTCAAGTGTTACTTGATGACATATTCGGACAGAAATCCCAGTTCTATACAACAAAGTTTCATTTCATATTGTTGGGAACCTGGGAGCATTTCCACTGGAGCTAAGAAGTCATGACAGTCGGAATAACATGTTAGACCAAGTTGTGTTGGCTACTGTAAATTTAACTCCTGCCTACAAAGCAGAAACAAAGGGGATAAAAAGATTATCAGCGATTTCTGATATGAAACACTGGAACTGCTAAGTAAAAGGTCTGCTTAAACTGATTACTTTCTCCTCTTGCCTTTTATTTTCCCCCAACTACACCCTCTGTTATCATCTTACTGAAGTTCTGTTTTAAACTTGATTTTAAAAGGGCCCCCAGGAAAGTTCTGCAAAAGCGTGATTTAGTTAAAAAGGCTGGAGCTATCTGTCATTAGTAGCAATGTTTTCAGAGAGTTCCAGCTGGTCTAGTTGGTTGGGCTGGATGAGCACAACTTCATCTCTGTGTCAGTAACAATAGACAAGCCCACATGGGAGCAGCAATCTCCTGCCCTCCAGGGACCCAGTTATCATCAGCAGCACCATGATCATCAGCCCCTTCTATGGAGCCTACCACAGAAAGCCAAAACTAAAGAAAGCAAGCGGTCCTTTAGACAGGTGAAGTATTTCCCCACCAGCCTGATGGCAAGGGCCTGCTTTGCCGGGCTGTCAGCCAGCCCAGGGATGCGAGAGCAAGGTCTCCTCTGGGGCAAGAGTGTACCAAGAGGCAGTAGTTAAAGTTGGCACCAAGATTTCTTGCAGATGTGGAACCAAGAAAGCTGCAGAGTCCAGGTTAGACCGACCCCACACATCAGGGAGGCCAAGGCCACTCCTTGAAATAAGTCAGAGTTTCAGGGCATCTGCTTTGTAACATTACTGCATCGTGCAGACTGCCCTGCACTGTTGATTAATGCTCCATTGGGGTGCGCTGCAAGGCTTCAGCTTTGTACCATGCCTCACCAAGCACCTGAGAGGTGATTAAGCAGCACTGGCACAAAGTCTGTCATGTCTTACTGATTAATTACAACAGCACACCTAAAACTTGATTGTTCCCACTCAGTTGCTATTTCTTTCTTTCCATAGGCTGCTACTTCTGGGGGTGTGATATACAACAAATTGATTTCATAAAGAGAGTGCACTGTTTATCACGTGAACATCATGAACTACATACATCAGCACTGCTCATAAGAGAAAACATAGCAGTGAAATGCTTTTTTAAACAACAACATAATTTCTTGCAGCTTCCCTACCTGACAGCTACTATTATTTTATAAGGGAGGTGGCTGGCAGATAGAAACTTACATTTATATTATTTGTGATGGCAATAGGCTTCAGTCCTTTTCTCATTACTTTGTCATTCTCAATTCACCTTGCCATTTCTCAAAGAGCAGATTTTTCATCACACGACAACTCCATCCAAAGACACATAACTAGAGCACCCGGAGAAGTCAATGCTCCGCCCGCTCAATTTCTCAGAGAAAAACTGTGGGTGAGATCACGAAAAGTATGTCATGATGACAGTGCCCAACAGGTCCCTTTAAAAGTTAAAATAGAAGACAATGCCAAGCATTCACCCTTTGAAAATCCTATGCTGTTTAAGGAGTACAGAAGGTCAGGCTCCCTCAGCACAAGTACTCCTAGCCTAGTTTTGTAAGCTCAACAGTTTTTTGTTTCCCCCTTGCTGACAAAGAAGGTAAAAAAAAAAAAAAAAAAGAGGAGCTTGCAAGTTAGAATACAACTTTGGCCTGCTTTGTGAAATTTCTGACCAGCTGGCTTTATGACTGGGAATCTTTTCCTGTAAGTTTAAAGCATACACCATGTACATATTTCATTAGGTCTTGGACCTTACCAGGCGTTTTGTAAATGTAATTTAAAAATCAATATGGGCTTTGGAATGATAACACAATTAACATTAAATTGCTGAGTTATCTCTGTCTATTTTATACAAGATTGATCATTATAATTTTTTATGCTTAAATTAGTCAGATAGAGCAAATTACTTTTTATTATAATGGGCAATCCATATGCTTCATTCAACTTGCATCTCTAATAGCTGAATAATGCACCTGCTGTTTAGCTAAACCTAAAAATAAATGTATTTTCTGCAATCTTTTCAAGTTTGTCTCAAGAAAATTATTACTTCTCAAATACTTCAAGATGGGGATAGAACTCTATTGATCATAGAGAAGAATATTTTCCTTCTCTATTTTCTTTTAAAGCGACCATTTTTAAGGGCAAAAAAACCCTCTTAAAAATCAGTTTGACAACTGAAACAAATTTATAATTTTAGTGTCATACTGAATTGCAGTTTCCTTAATAGCTTAAGGGGCAGAGAAGGAGATTAGGAATAAAAGTTAAAGACAAAAACCTTATACAAATTTAAAAAAATAAAAGGATCTTTCTTTGTATCTTCCCTCACTTGGTGTTTTGTTTTCTAGGTGAAGATTGGAAAATTGACTTACTGAAAAGAACTGAGGTGTCTCAAATTAGGAGTTTCATTCAGAACTCCGTATTTTCCATAAAAGCAATACCTGATGTTTTTGTTTCCTTTTTCTTAATCAAAAATATATTGAAAGTGCTTCTACTGAAGCCTATGTTTGAAAAAGTCAAACATCTTCCAGGAGTACAGAATGAAAAGTTTCAACCAAATTTGCTAGTACTATAGTGAAAAGTCTGGGATAAAGGAGTCCAAGGAAATACTTATTTTTTGTACAGCAGACCAAGGCTTCACAGATACTGAGCCCCAAATGGAAGCTTTGGCTGCAGCACAGGTAACTGCACTCACATGAGTTTTTCCTCGCTCAGCTTAGGAACAACAGCAGTGAGGATGTCTCAGAATACCACCAGCCTTGCCCTGCAGAGAGCTCAGTGAAACACCTCCTGCCGTATTTCCATGCTGCTATTCTTGTGCTAGCTACGGCAAATGCTGTTCTTGACTAAGTGTATGTGCACAGTGACACCACCTTAAACTGAAAGGCTAGTTAAATCTTTTCCTATATGAAAGATAGTCCTTTTCCCCTCCATAACAAGAAAAGATTGAGTTGGGGACATTTTAAAAATCTATCCACCAAGAACCCACTCAGAGTCTTTCTGCTGCTAGAGCGTACAGCACTGACTGCACACTGAGAGCCTGGGACAGATAATACAAGACTTTCTACCTTCGATGCCCCGTCTGTGTTCAGTTCGCTGACATGGGAGTATCAGGCACAGGACACACATTCCTGGTCACCCAGTGGGAAGGCTAGCTGGGTGGGGAAGGAGAAGCGGGCAGGGTGAATGACCACCCAGAGCTGCAGCTCAGAACAGGGAGCAGCCCTCAAAGCTCCCCGGAGGGTCAGTAAGCACTGCAGCTCATCCTTTCTCAGGATTAGGTCCCAGGGTAATTCTAAGGATCAGAAAACAAGCAAGGGACTTGCAATTAAAAAAGATGGGGCACATAGGCTAACATTTATGAATTATTAGCTGAGCAATGCAACACTGCAAAGACCATAATAATGTACAATTCTGAAATTATCTTTACTGTAGCTGTGTTGATAATAATTTAGGAACCCTTATGATTTTCTTTAGTAAAAGAGATCCAAGGGAATCAAAGAACTGCTTATTTTGAATGGCAAACCCAAATTTTACTGAGATTAGAATAAAAACTGAACATGCTGTATCCGTGGTTTGAGTTCCATGGAGAGCTGAAGTAGCTTCCAATTGCATCTGTTACTAGTAAGACATGAAATAGTTTTTGGCTTAAATTCATTCAATTTTCTTTCAATACATTCATTTCTCTAAGGTCCCCAAACATCTCAGTTTCCACAATTACATCTTTCCACTTGGAAATCTTGTTTTTGGTGAATTTAAGAGCTCTGACAAGGACATCAGATGTTGCTGTGCCGTTACTGCCAGACAACAGCCTCTGTCCAAGCAGGCTGCCAGATATCCAGAAATCGCAAGCAAATGGCCACTATAAATGTTTAAATAAATTGTATATTGTATACAAAAGAATCCAGCACTTCAGTCTAATTTGGTCCATGTACAGCTGGTCCATGGATATTCTAGATGAATCAGTCATTTTTAATGCACCTGCACTCACAGGTAATTTCAGTATATTCACATAGCAGAGATACATATGTTTGTATCTGAGAAATCTTTCCCACCGCTCCACTTCATTTCACAGCCTACATCTCTGCTTTTGCCTTGCCCAGAAAAAAATCTGTAAAGGAAACAGACAAAACCCATAAAAAAAAAGAGAAAAAAGAAAACTCCAAACATGAAAACTCACTTCCTAATGAGCAAGTTTATTTCCTTAAAACGTTAAAACGCTAAAAATGGAACACACACATATTCTGTATTGCTAGTGATATCAGCAACAATCCCAATTTATATCAAATATGTATTGATATTCTCAGACATAGTCTAGCTCTTTTCATTCCATCTCACTTCATGCTCTTTCAAAGACTGAAGGCAAATAAAAATGAATACACAGGTGCTGACCATTTCTTTCAGTTTTCAGGTAGTTTTTTTTTCCCAGGGTTTCCAATAACAGCACTTTTGAAGCTCAGCAAAGGAACGATGTTTATGCCTCATGAAGCGTGCATTCTCAGTCTCATAGCAGCTTCAGAAAAAAAGCAGCTGCATGATATTAAGTAAACAGGAAATTGGATGGAGTCTTCTCTTAGGACTAGGGAGAGTTGCCCACTATTTCTACAAAACAGCCCTCTATCAAGCAAATACAGCATCACTAGACTTACAGTAAGTTTTCTGACAGTTTTTAAAGTGTTCCATAACTGTGATGAAAGAGAAGCAATTTAGATAAGTCATCCCCTTTTTATTTTTATTACTAAAACTGGATATCTGCTATCAAAGTAACCATTCAAATTGCATTAAAAAGCTTTCATGCGCAATCACGTTTTGAATGTCAAACATCACCAAAAAATCAAGCAGTGGCAGTACAGAAGCTATGTATAAAATACAGAAAACATCACCAGCTGCTGAAAGAACAAAGACCGTAGGAACAGACCACTGCAACTAGACCTGAACTTACTGTTTGGTAAGATAACATCTTAAATTGATATTAATTTAAAGGAATAGATTATTCGACAATTTTCTCTTTTGTATTTACAGTTTGCGGAAGTGGGGAAGAAGTTTACAGGCATGCAAAATGTTTTAAACCAGTAAATTATTAATGAATTATTACCTTTACTTGATAATTTGATTTCTTTTCTCCCTTCAGATAATGGCAAAGATTTCAAAAGATGATGAGACTTAGATCTAACTTCTACACCAAACAACCCATTATTCTTTTTAGCACAGGCACATACTAGAGGTCAGAGTGAAAGATTTCATTTGGGCCAACATTATTACAATGGGCCACTCACTTTTCACAGTGCTTACGGGATTCCAAGTTTGCCGCCACACCCAAGTTAAAAGAAATTAGATATTAATTTAGAAGACAACTAACAACAACCAATAGACAACCAATCCTGTTAATGTCTCTGAATAGTAAAATTCCATTTTAATCAGATTTATTGCTCTGGGAGATTGATACATACATTGCTAAGTCCTCAAAAACCTCACATCATCCCCTCCTGCAGAGCTCTCATGAAGTCATTGCTCATCCCACCCACTCAATCACAGCACTGGAAATTGGTCCACAACTCCTACCTCTTCCTTGCAATGCTGTCACAACTCGCCCCCAATGACAAAACTGCTGACCCCTTTAAGACCAGCACCCTACCCATAAGCAAACAAATCAAAGGGCTATTGTGTCAGCATTAGGCATAGTCCCCAAACACAGACACACATCATGCACTTCTACTTCCTCCAGAGCTTCTTTTCCTGATGGGTCAAAAGAACAGCTCATTTTCTCAACGGCCTCCAGGTTGTACCCCACACATAGGTTATTCAAGCTCACAATACTTTACAAATTTCAAGTGTGTACAATGCACACAGAGTCATCCTACTGCACTGGCTAAGTGTACACAGTTGGAAATAATTTTAAACAGCACGGATTTGCTTCTTGGACCTACCAAGGGCTGTATTTTCTCTTAGTAAGAACTTCCCATCAAGACTTAGAAATCCTTCCTGAGTGCTGAAAGAAACTCCTAGCACAACTTCTGCCAGAGCCTTAAACCAGATTTCTTCTTTATTAAAATAAATCAAATACAAACAATGCTAAAGAAACAGACTTACCATTTTAATAGATGTCTAGCACCTGAGCAGGCTCAGAAAAAGGCTAACTCATTTCACCTTAATGAAAGGTAGTGTATAGGCTATGACATACAGGCAGCCTGGATTAGGACTTCAGAACTCCAATGACCTCCAGAAGGCAGAAACCTATCCTTATCTTCCTGGGGCAGCATCTGTAGTGCTGAAAAATAATACACTGCTGTCCCATCTGAGATGGTTCCTCACTCAGAGGGGCAAGCAGGTGGCTGGAGAAAGAAGAGGGAAGAACTGGTGCATACAATGACCTTACTGAGTCGCTAACACTACATTTTCTCTCAATGTACACAACTATTTGCTGAATTAGTCAAATAAGTACTAAGCAACAGTAGCATGAGGACAATAATCTTGCTTTTATATAAAATTATGCAGTTCTGATGCTGAATTGCACAGAACTTGAGCAAAAGGTGGTCTTACAAGATGAGATGGTTGAAATGAACTAAGAAAAACTCAGATGACACCGGCAAGATGTGGAAAGTTCAAAGTGCACATTAAGGAATTCTGGTGCAGACTCCTTCACCTGCAAATACATGATCAAAATAGCTAACAGAGTTAGTAAAGCGCAGGTCAGTCTTGAATTTACTGATGTGAAGGCTGGATACAGAGGCATATTCACTCCCTATCACTAGGAGAATTCTCCCAATTTGCATATAATTACCCAAATATCTACACTTAAGCTCAATCTCAAATTGGGCCCTTGATCAATAGATGCAATTAAAAAAAAAAAATTTAAATTGAGTTGTCTATAGCATCCATCCAAATTTTCAGTCATTACAAAATGAAATGTTTGCCTGAAGTACTGAGGCAGGCTTAAACATCCCAGTCCCAAAATCTGCACCAACAAGCAGACCTTAGGCACCGAGTCACATCCTGTGCATAGCAGAGATTATTCCTCGTTTTTAAATACATATTGACCCTTTAAGTACAGGCTCTAGTTATTTGGTCAACACTGCCCAGAATTTGCAATAAATACAAACGCAGTTTCCCAGATTATGAGAGACATGGAATCCCCCTCTTAATTACAGTGCCAGCCGCCAAAGAACTTGCACCCTGAGGAGCGTACAGACATCTTACTGAGCCCACATTTTGCTCCAGATTTTTTTAATAAACATTCACACAGTGACTTCCGTATAATTGAGTTTAGATGAATATGATTATGGTATTAATTATGAAAGGTAAGATAACAGGTTAGGAAGCCTAATTAACTCATCAAACTTCAGGTCTAGTCTACAGCAAATTGGATGTGTCTCTTAAAATTAAAAGCTACTGTGGATTGATGCAATAATTGTAAGACTTTATTTACGTGATGCCTGAAATTAATTGTGCTAAAACTTCCCAATCACTAGAAACAGCGGATCTCCAACAGAACACCTCAGAACTGCTATAGTTGGTCTTTCCAACAAGCCATAGACGTAAGGCCTTTAAAATGGAAATGAGATGCAAACAAATTAACACTACATATAACGTAACAAATCAATTCTGAGGTCACCATGGCAACTTCCATAGCATTAAGCATGAATTATATAACAAAATAATTAAATATTGCTTTCATTGTAGTAATTTAATTTACTTTATGCTGAATTGTAACCATACTCCCTCCCCAGAAAGTTTCCATTAAAATTACTTCCAGAAGATAACTTTTAAAATCTGTAATTTCTGAAAGGCAAATAGGATTAATACTCAAAAAGGAAAAAATTGGATCAGCGTAAAATTGTTTTAGGGTACATAATCGCAGATAAGTAATGTCTACTTCTGGGGAAAAAAAAAAAAAAAAAAAAAAAAACGAAACAGAACCCCTACTCTTTTCTCCCTGTCCTCCATCAGCAATCTGAACAATTACAATTAAAACCAACAGCAACAACACGATATTTGTAAACTAAGCCGCCTGAATAGAGGCTATCTGGTTAAAAGACACCTTTTCTGTTCTGATGGACGTTTTTCCCCTTGAAGCTCTGCCTGGGGTTGTAGGTAGTGGTGAATGCATAGCTGACTCATTCTTCTCTGAACCCTTTCCACTTTTATCAAAAATTGTTCACTCAAGAGGCAGAGACAGGATTTTAGATGCTAAAACAACATCAGATACAACCTTACTGCTCCTGTCTGAAGTTTTCCATGAATATCAAAAGGTCTGATTAGTCCCTTTGACCCGTGTCACACTGGGAACTACTGGGAATTAAGTCTCTTCTAGAGTAACCCTTTCCCTAGTTTAGAAGTTCCTATCCTGTACTGTGTTTATTACTGGTTATCCAACCTCATATTCAGCTGCAGTGGAACATCTTCTGTTTTCCTGAATTCCCATGTCATCTAGCTCACATTTGTTTTTCACTATTTACCATTCTCCCAACGGCCAAAATTTCTTCATCTTTTCCATCAGCTTCTCTTTCAGTAATAGGTAAAAGTCTCAGCTTGCTCTCAAAGGTCTTTATCCATTCAGTCCTCAAGTATTTTAATATTCTAAGTTTTGAATAGATCTTATGTATTTTTCCTATTTTTCTTATGTGAGGAGCACAACTGGAAGACCATTAGAAAACAGACTTCCTAAAAGCAAAGTGTAGAAGTGCTTCAATCCATTTCTTTGTTCTTGATAACCTCTCAAGTAGCTACAGACTCCCATTCCTATTTGGGAAAACCTGGCAACACAGCTCCTATAACAGAGGTCATCTGTTGCTGGGGATGATCTTACAAATGACTAAAAATTCAGAGGAACACAGAAGTCTTCTGGTGATTTAGTGTTTCTTATCATTAGCAGTTTCTTATCAACCACAAAAAAAAAAAAAAAAAAAAAAAAAAAAAAGTTGAAAGCTTTAAGAGAGCTTAAGTGAAATGGCCTATGCATACGAATTCACTTCTGCAGAAATTCCCCAGAAAAAAGAGAAGTTGAAAGCTTTAAGAGAGCTTAAGTGAAATGGCCTATGCATACGAATTCACTTCTGCAGAAATTCCCCAGCTCTTCCCATCACACACTTTGTGACTGATATTTCCTTCATGTGACTACACAAAACAGAGTAACTCTGACCGTTCCATTACTTTTTTAAGATCTACTTTAGACTAACAGCGCTATCATCTTGTTTTTAACTATTTACATTCAAGCCTAATATTTGCTTAGTATTTCACACACTGATGAAAATCAATATTAATGATTTGGAACTTTGCTTTTTTTTCAATTTTTTTTTCTGTAGTTCTTCACTCCAGGATTTACAGCATTTAGCATAAGCACCACCTTTATTTTACTTAATATACAGTTCTCATACACATCTGGCTTCACTTGACTTCTAACAAGGCTGCACTCTTGCTAGACAGTTAGCAGTTTACAATTTAAAAAATAATTAAAATTTTTACAACTACTTTGACCTCTTTGTGGTTACAAGACGGGCTTTTTTGATACCTAAAAAGCATTCTTAAATACTTATTTTTTGAAGCATTATTCGCACTTTTTCATTCACACTACATTAAGTAGTCTGTCCAAAGTGATTGGCCTCTATTGTTTTCAGCTTTAGATGAGCAGCTCTTTGAAATTCCAAATACATGTACTGTTTGTTTGGATTATATTCTGTTTACCAAAGCCATCTGAGGTCAGGTCTTGATGATTTCTACTTACTTATCTGTGATTCTCTGTTCTGAAAATCAATTTCTCCTTATCTGCTAAGATCAGGTAGCTTTGTGCCATGTCAGATGCAAAATGAAATAGAAAGTGTGCTTTAGAGCACTTAAAAATGTCAAGCACGTTTTGGTATTAGCTGTATGAAGTTTCTAACATTATACCTGAAAAGAAGCCCTGCAGTTATGTAGGTTTTTTTTCCTCTCACACAATTTTAATCTGTGATTATAAGGCAGACTGGAGGCCTGAAGCAGTCCCTAAATTATAATCCATCTCGCATATTATCTGTTATGACATTTTTCCATAAGCAATTAAAGATTGTTTATGCTTCTGACTTGTCAGTTCCTTGAATGCAGTAACATCTTTTTTGGTTTTGGAAGAAAATATGTCCTTCCTAAAGAACAGTGCAACACTAACACAGGTTTGGGGGTTTTTTGAGCACTTCAGTCCTGTTAGCCATTCAACCAGACTGTGATAACAGCAAAGTCAATCTTTTGATTACAGACTCTTAGTTTTGTTGTACAAGCTATTAAAAAAATTCTTCCCCTCCCCTTTTTTTTTCCCCCACATAGCCATTTCTATTCCCCACCTCATGATTGTTTTACTGTGCATTGCAGTCCTCCTTCCTCCATAGACACACACTTTTCATAAAAATATAATATGCTCTGGCACTTTCACTCTCTTGAAATGGAGTCCATCCCAAAAGAACAGCAATTGCCTCTGAAGAGTGTACAGCACGTTCTCCCAGGGCTTTTTGCAGTATGTTTTGCAGTAGTCACCCCGCAACCTGCTTCTGAGATAGCCAGCCCCCTGCCTTTCTTTAAATCGCCCTTTCAAAACCTCGCAAGTCTACAGATCTTCCAGAAGCGCTACGAAGCTGACCTCAGGGAACTGACCTGATACCTCCACCATCTCTCTAAACCTGTCTCTGACCACTGGGTGATAGAAAAAATTTGGGGAAGGATACATTGCATCTAACACTGCAGCAGCAACAACACTTGCCTAGCATCCATTGCCTTGACCTCCCCACGAATTTTAGGAATTTCTCACTTGTGTTACCTAGACCTACTCTGAAATTCTCACTGTAGATATAACACTGGAGGCAGCGTGCGTGCCTGGGGCACCGCGCCTATAGGACCCTCTGCGCTGAACTATGGAAACACTTCATGTGTTTACAAGGTGCATTACAAACATTGCTAGATATCACACAGATACAGTATTATGATAAAACATGTTAAAAGACAGAACTACATAAAATGCTCTTTTTTCTTTCATTTATACATTGATCTATGTGCACCAGGTAACTTTAGCAGCGGTGAACTGTGGTGGTACCTTTTCTGATTAAGGATGCTTCACCTTACCATAAATAATATTTTTATCCTGCCAACTACCCTGACTGACATAGGCAGTGGGATCGAGGGCACCCTCAGCAAGTTTGCAGATGACATCAAGCTGAGTGGTGTGGATGGCATGCCTGAGGGATGGGATGCAAACCAGAGGGACCTGGACAAGCTTGAGAAGCAGGCCCATGTGAACCTCATGAGGTTCAACAAGGCCAAGTGCAGGGTCCTGCACATGGGTTTGGGCAAGCCTCAGTGTCAATACAGGCTGGGAGAGGACCAAGAGCAGCCCTGTGGAGAAGGACCCCCTGTGGGGGTACTGATGGATTTAAAGCTGGACATGAGCCAACAATGTGCGCTCGCAGCCCAGAAGGCCAACTGTGTCCTGGGCTGCATCAAGTGTGGCCAGAATGTTGAGGAAGGTGATTCTGCATCTCTGCTCTGGTCTGGTGAGACCCCACCTGCAGTGCTGCCATCCAGCTCTAGAGCCCTCAGCTCTAGAGGCATGGACCTGGTGGAGTGGGTCCAGAGGAGGGACAGCAAAATGATCATAGGGATGTAACACCTCTCCTATGAGGAAAGGCTGAGAGAGTTGGGGTTGTTCATCCTGGAGGAGAGAAGGCTCCAGGGAGACCTGATTGTGCCTTTCAATATATAAAGCGCACTTAGAAGAAAAATGTGGACAAACTTTTTCGTAGGGCCTGTTGTGATAGGACAAGGGGTAATGGTTTTAAACTAAAAGAGGGTAGATTCAGACTAGATATAAGGAATAATTTTTTTATTATAAGAGTGGTGAAACACTGGAAGAGGTTGCCCAAACAGGTGGTAGATGCCCCATCCCTGGAAACATTCAAGGCCAGGTTGGCTGGGGCTCTGAGCAACCTGATCTCGTTGAAGACATCCGTGCTCCTTGTAGGGAGGGTTGGATTAGATGACCTTTAAGAGTCCTTTCCAACCCAAACTATTCTATGGTTTTATGAACTATCCCTTTATTTTTCCAGTCCAGTATTAATGTCAAATCTTGAAAATATTCAGTTGCTTTGAAACATTTTATTAAAGAAAATAATTTTACATAATTTTTTTTTTCTTTCTGAATACCTGAACTTACAAGAGGTCTAGGATGTTCACGCAGCATGCACTTACAGAGTCTGTCTCTACATAGCTACCTTGACTCTCAAATAACACTACTGTCTTGTCAAAGGGAAGACAAAAATCAACCTCTAGTTCTGAGGAGGAATGGCTGAATTTATATTTTAAAAAAGTAATCATTAAACTTCTATATGTAAGCATGCCAAGCTCTGGTTATACCGTTTTGTTAGATACTGGACTGCTGATAATGTCTGAAAGTCAGATAGACATAATTTTCAAATATTCTTGTAAAAATACTTTAATCAGGGCAATAATAAATAGGGAAACATCTATTTAATTGATAGACTATCATAGAAGTTAACCAATTATGTTCTGAGGGTTTTTACTTAAATTGAAATGATGTTTTACCTCCTAATTTCCAAGAGCTCGTTCTCTCCTGTGCAACAGGAAGAGTGAGACACCAGCACTTGGGCATCTCGACTGCAGCACTGCACTAATACAGCACAAGTCTAACTATTCTACCAAAGAACAAAACTTCAGATTATTTATATTATGCTATTTTCAGTAAGCATTGATTAAAAATACTTAGTTGGCTTACTGTGATGAGCAAAAGTGTAATAAGAAACTATTTCAGGCAAAAATCAATAAAATGTACAGGCAATGAGTAGAGACTACAGGAGTTTAAGTCCATTTCCATGACAGCTCCCCCCTCCCGATATGATAACAATAAATGATATTATCCAGCAGCTTTTAATTCACTTTCATTTTCTAACGTATTTTAAATCTTTAAATTTAAGGACATTGATATCTCCTGCCACATAACTTGGAAAATTTGTGCTGCAAGAGACACAAAAAGGCATCTACCCAGAGTGATTTTCCTTGGCTCATACCCTGAGCCATTAAGCTATTGGGAAAAAAAAAGGAATACCATTGATTTCCTCCAGTTTCATTTGTAAAGAGCTGAATGAACCCTAATTATTTCTCTTAAATAAAAAGCCCAGGCCTTTGAGAAGCTTGAGGCATAGCTTTTGAGCTGGCAAAAAAGCATCTCGAACTCCAGGCTGAGGTTTGTGGGACTACAGAAGCTCTTTCAGGGTATTACAAGGCTCTCCTATCTCATTTTCCTTTTTAACTAGTTCTGTACAACTGCATACCTAAGCGTAGCAGTGTAATACTCAGTATTCAACAATCTAGTGTTTTAAATCCTGCTCTGCGATGCCAATTCTCTCCAAGAGCCGCATAGGGAGTATAGGAGCTTTAACTAAATATTCTGTCCATCTATGCTGTATGTCTAGATCTTGCAAATTCAGTTTTCCACCCCATTGTAGAAAATGTATGGAACTGCTGCATATCTGCTCAGGCCTTACAGTTCTGTGGCTGCATCACTCGCCAGGCATGAGAGCACTTAGGAAATAAAATGCTATGCTCAGTGACAACGAACAGAAAAGCAAAAAGCTTTCTGGGAAGCAAACCAAAAATGTTTCCATTACTAAAACGATTACACTTCACTCAGAATTATAAAGTAACAGGAAACCAGTAGACAGTTTTACATATTCTTTGTCTTACTTCATCACACATGCCTGTCCTGTATAAACAAGGTGGTGGGGGGTCCGCTATAAAATCTTGGCCTCAATAGCTGATAAAAAACCACAAACAAACAAACAAAAAAACCCAGTAATGGGTTTTCTCCCAAATTATCACAGCAAGAATCAGCAAAGTTGTAAGGTCTAAATGTGCTTAAAAGTCACAACCAAGCAACAAAGCAAATGTTTCTAGAGGAGTCTTAATCTAGATCCACTTTACGTGAATTTACATGAACGGACTTTATGTGAACTTAGAAAAACACATTTTTTCCAATAAAACCAGCATAGAAAAAAAGCTTGTCGTTCTTCACATTCTGAGGGATTTACCACCTTTGCAGTTTCACCAAGCCCCATTCACACTGAATCAATGGAATATTTATAGAAAACAAGGTTGCTGGGTGAAAACATTACAATCTTCATAAATCTAGACTTTTTAATACAAAATTACTTTGCAGCACTAAAAGCTGTCTAAAAGCAACAGTGTGCATGCTCAAATGTAAAATAATCAACCATGCAACTTTCAATGTAGATTTCACAGGAAAGTGCATCGAAGGAGTGAGCATGCTTCAAAAAACAGTGAGAACCAGGTACTGCCAAACTCCCTCCTATGTATACAGGAAATTTTGCAGAAAAACTCACTAAAAAAATTGTTTGCTGGCAAATAGCTCCAAATTAGTATTTTCACAAACAATCTATCTTAAGTGCGTGTCAGCATTCTATTTCTTTTTCCCCTAAACAAAATTTACACTCATAGAAAGAGTATTTTTGTTTTAACCTAGTTTTTCAGACTGAAGAAATTTCTACGGAGTTGGTGCATCCAAGCCTTAGGGATTGTCACAACTAAACTGCCTCCTCCCTTGTGAACCCTGGATTGGTAGTAATGAGATGCAGAAGGAGTTATATTAAGATTTCTTCCAGCCAAAAGGGCACATCAAGCTGCTTTATTGCTTTGAAGGAGGGATAAGACATATTTCATCCATTCTCCAAAAGGAAATACACAGGTTTCCCACGTATTAGAAGTACTGGCTATACTTTATGACTAGGGTAGTATATTAACACCTTGCAGCTCTAAAGAATGACTGCAAGAGGAAGGAGATCTTAGTGTAAATAATCTACTCCCATATTTGTTGTTGAAAAGGTCTTCTCCCCTTCTTAGAGCCCCTTCTCTTGACCTTTACATTTTCATCTTAATGCTAACAGTGTTCTGCCTTAACTCACGTTGGGACAAACATGCCCAAGTCAGTAGGAGCCACCTTGGACAAAAATGAAATTTCTCAGTTTCTAGAATCCTTGGCTTCACACCGATTTACAGCAAAGAAAACAATCCAAGAATCTCAATGGCTACAAAAGAGCTGACCTGGAGGCCAAAACAAACAATAGAGACAACAGAAACAATAGAGCAATGGTTTTGCTTTATCTGCATGCCAGATCTCAGAATCTGCTGAAATTATTAAACAAATACCTGCCTATTCAACTGAAAATAGGTAGCTTCTCAGTTGCTTTGTTTTCTCCAGAAGAAATGAGATCAGAAAACTCTTCCATTTTTCACCTTCTGCATTCCTTCCAGTGGATTTCTTAGCAAAGGAGGGACGTTGTCTTTTCCTCACACGTACTGGCATGGAAATATTGTGAAGTGAGATTCAACTCTGGAGCTGGCCCTGCTTTGAACAAGCAATTTGCACCAAATCATTTCCAGAATTGCCTTGCAGCCCATATACTTCTATGCTTCTACTTAGATTTACTGGTAGTAGCCATATCAAACATCACATGAATCTTGCACTTGGAATCTTTCTAGAGTCTGCTGTCACCTATATAACCTTACAGGTACACTGAAAGAATGCTATAGGTAGGATAAGATATGTATGTACTGTATCACCTCATGCTGTAGAACAGATTTCAAATATTTTGAGTATCATTTTCCACTATAAAATGTATTTAATCATTTTTGGGACTCTTCCTCTCTTCAGCTGACAATAATACTAACCAGATTTGTCAGGGAGACAGTGTTCAAGGTCAAGAAAGCACATTCCTACAGGTCCATGACAATCCAGCAACACTTGGCTCATTTGTTTACTATCAGTTTACATTTGCCATCCATATTTCATCCATCATAATTTGATACTAGCTGGCTACAAAAAAAAAGACCCAAACTCAAAAAAACCCCCACCAACATTATTACCATTCTGATAGTACTGCTCTCTTCATCTCTAACTTACACAAAAATCACTGGTAAAGGTTTCAGCTTTGACAGTAAAGACTCCAGATATTGTTAGGTTGACTCTCTGAGACTTGCATGACCACAGTTGTCAGCCCCTCTATTAAAACTTGGCAATTTTCACCAAATTTGAAAAAGGAGTTGAAATTTAAGTTTAAGGTTTCCACTGGGACAAAAAGCAGAGAGATCAGTTGATCAACCAGCAAGTATATTGCTTTGAAAAGCCATAACACTTACTGCTTCTTGCAGAGTCAGTAGCTCACATGAAGGTAGGTAAGGAAAGGAGCTGAAAATACTGTAGCAAGGAAACAAAGGACATGGAGGGTAATTAGGGGATTAGACAGTATAAGTGAAGACTACAAAGATTCACTGGAGACTAAACATGGTGCAGTGCAAAGGGAGAGGAAGAAATTGTAAATGAGATTAGAGTA
The DNA here is from genome assembly GCF_000687185.1 of Egretta garzetta. NCBI lineage: Eukaryota > Metazoa > Chordata > Aves > Pelecaniformes > Ardeidae > Egretta > Egretta garzetta. The sequence continues at coordinate 2,230,310 of NW_009259685.1, forward strand.
CTGCAGCTAGCATGTACAGGACAAACTGAATGTAAAAGAAACCTTTCATTTGTTATACTACTCAAAGATTTCTTCATCTGTTTTTGTCTAATTAGGTGCAGAAACCAATAAGATGTTTCTGCATCTAAAATGTGTAAAAGTATGTTTATATATATACATGTGTGTGTGAGCAGATGTGGTAAATTCCTCTCACTATTGGCAACATGGAAATGACAGCATATTTGATGATCTTTAGAGATATATGTATATCTTAGATTTTCACTAAAAAATCAGCTATAAATACACTACAAGCTGTAAAACAGGGCTGAGCAGAGATTAAAGAGTCTGCATAGCAATGCTGGAGATTTAAAGTTGCTGTAGCGATAGCAGTTTGTTCTCATCACTTCTGCTCAGAGTCAAAAAGAAAGATTTAGGAGTGTAGTAACTTTGTAGGATGTTAGGTAAAGAACTATAAAGTGGGATGCTAAATAGGTAGTAAACATGACAGAAGAATAGTTAGGGCCATACCATAGCATGCCTATGCATTACTGTGAAATAAAAAGTAGCATATTGTCAAGACGTTCTCTTCCCAGGACGGAGAAGGCTATAGGTGCATTGGTCTTCTATAAGAGCACACTGCATTTCCTACAGTTGTTGGTTGCTGAAGACTTACCAGAAGCACAGATATCAGGTGTGTTGGATAATTTCTGTCAAAAACCTTGTTCCTAGTAAGTTAATACAACCCTTAACACATCTTTTAAAGTCTTAAAAAAAAATATTTTTTAAAAAAGAGTATTTCCTGAACAACAGAAACACTAAGATAAAGCTGTATGACAAGGATCACTTTAAAGGAATAATATTTCAACATTCCTGCAATTACACCAAGGAAGGAAGGAAAGGCAACTGTACAAATAAATGAGCACCTTCAAATTATTAAGCAATTAAAGCAGCAGCAACGTGCTCAGTTTCACAGAAACAAGTACTATAAACAAAGACAGCTTTACAAATGTGGAGTTCAAGTCACAATTTTTAGCTAGGATGTAATTGCACATACATTATTGCAGTTAGATTTGTTTAATCATTCCTCCTTTCTGCACAAGGCATCAGCAGGATTAGTTATTCTTGCACTGAGCTTCTTGTTATCATGATGGCGGATGCAAACACCTAGAAATTTAGCTTTGTATAAATCCTGCAAAGCAGCTATTACTGCTATCTCTTCATTCCAGGACACACAGCACAACCAGCGAGCAAGCACTTTACGGTCATGCCGGAGCTATTTCACAGACCAGAATTAAATACAGAACTTTCAGCTTCAGATTCTGTGCCTCAGCTCTGACCTCTCTTCCGCCTTCTCCTGTGAATGTTAGGGTGTCCCCACTATTCATCAGGATAACAGCCTGGAGAGGTGATCAATCGAAATGATGCTGTATTTTACAGACATTGTCCTTTCATCAAATAGTTATGACCTACAGGTATCTTCTCTTCCTACAACAGCAGGACATCCTGACTTTAATCCTCTATTTCTGGTCAAAAACTGCTGTTCCAACAAAATAAATCATCATGGGAAGACACTTGACTATTTGAAAGCATTAGATCTGTTTGTTCCTGAAGACTGATGCGAGGTCTTCTGTGCTGCTACCCACAATCCATAAACTGGGTGTACACTACTCTGCAACCTCGGCATGACTTTGCAGCCTCTCCCTTCGAGTCACCCTGACTTTATTTTAAACATACCGTTTTACTTTTTGCTTCCCTATCTCCAGTATAAACAGCATTTAAGAAAAAAAAAAAAAAAAAAGAGCTAAGATAATTGACCAGAATAAATAATAGCACTGAACTATTTTATTGTATAAAGAGATTCCAACCACATCATCCAAATATTTACAAGCCAGGATGAGTCAAAGTTAATTTTTCACAGATACCTCTATAAAAGGGCAGTTTACAGGAAAGATTTGAATACTAAAAAAGTTCCATCCTTGCCAATTGTGTTTGGAACAGACTGTGGATGGGGAGAGTAAAACTCTTAGAACCAACAGAAAGGTACTCGCAGCATAACACAGCTGAATTCACAAAGATGTACAGCAACTAAAAGTCACATTGGTACTTGAGAGGGCAAGAGAGATTAGACACCTGGAAATACACTTAACATACTGAAATTCTAGGGAGAAGCCTTTGAACCATTTTTCTGACTACCAAACCAAGCCACCTTCCCTCTTTCCTTGTGTTTCATCAAAACTGGAAACATTTCCAAATGAATTTTGCATAAAACCCATTTTATCAGAATAACTCTGAATGACTACAATGAATGCCCTCACACGTACATTTTGAAGCTGATTTAACATCCTCCTTGCTTCCTCTGAATACTATAGTTAGCACCACAGCAGTCAGGACTGCCTGCTGCAAAATTTACCAGCAGTAGGTCATCATCTCTGTTGGCATATAGAAAGGTGTCCTTCCAGTCTTTGGTGAAGGACAAAGCCACAGCACTTGCCACACAAAGAAAGGAAAGCAAGCAAGAGGACTGAACACCTTTCAAGGGTGAAAAAGTCTTGTGGGAAAGAAGCAGCTTGCGAGAGAAAGGAGAAGGGGAACTTGCTAACCAAAGGCCATTCAGGCCCCACCAGTGGGGTGCAAGTTGCTCAAGGCTTGGGGTTCTCCTATGACCTGCTACTTGCTTTGATTAAGGCAGCAAAATCACCCATGGAACAGATTCATGGGAAATTAATTTCATGATGGACAGGAGACAGACAATGAGGAGGCACAAGGTGAGACTGTAAGGCAACTTTAATAAGTAAATTATTGTTAGGATTTCACAACAGTTACCACAAATAGAAATTTAGAAGGTCAAATTTACAGGTCTGGAATCATCAAAGCAATGCAGGAAGTCACGGGTTTGAGTTTTGAGTCAGGCATACCAATGACCCTTTTGCCTTACTCGCGAAGTAAGGCACAATAAAAAAAAAATCACCCTGTCACACATGACAAATCTAAACATGTGCTCAATTTAGGGCTTAAATGATGAAGGAAGTGCACAGGCAAGTAGAGAAATGGCATAAGAGTTCATAAGGATAACTCAGTGTTCAAGGTTAAGTTCATGAGTCTTTTCCTCTTCTGGATACTACTGTTGTTAATATTTTCCAATATGTAACTCAGAAAACTATACATCTATGCTGCCCATGCAACCATTAAAATGTTGATGAATTACCCTCAGGCACCAGATGCCTTTATCAACTTTTTTTTTTTTTAATACCCTGCAATAACATACTTGTCTCTCAGTATCTTCTCGTACAGCCCGCTGTAATACCCCATCCTGTCATTTGTTTGTTGAGAGGTACTGCATGATTCTGATATAACTATATATCATTACTCCTTATCACAACTTCAGTGAAATAGTAAATTTTTAAAATAGAGTGTATAAAACAAAAGTCATGCAATCCTTTCATTCATATCTCTATAACACAAAAATAGAGGTCAACTTAAGACATACGCTGTTCAGTTTTCATGTTAAATATACGGCAGTAACTCTTCACTCAGAATGCTATCTTTAATCGTTTTTAAAAAAATATTCACTTGTTCACCTTGCATGTAGCACACAACAAACAAATGGTTAAATTGAATGCTATGAAATTAATTGATTTAATTAACTATTTCACCCCTGCCAGGAAAGGTCACCGGAGAAATTAAGTATGGCAGCAGATGCTGGAAGACACAACAGCCTTCACAAGCAGCGGCTTGCTCAGAAGGTTTTTGCACAGTGCTTCAGATATCCACTCTCCTAAGAAAAAGAGCCATCAGTGGTTCTCAAGTTGTCCACTAGAAGTTTCAAATAGAAGACCCAGATGATTTTTACTGACTGCAAAACATCAGCCAACTAAATGCTTTCATTCTTGGTTACTGACAGAAGATGTGACTTTTCAAACACCATCACACACCGCTCCTTAGCACACAAGGCAGAGCAACGTAAAACATCCCTGCCCACAGCTAACATTAACTTGCGTTCACTCTGCCTGTTGTTTCTCACACATTTTTTTTCAGCAGAAAAAAAACTTCATTAAAATCTGAAAACATACCTAGGTGACTGGTAGCACGCATCTGTACAAATGAATCCTGAATGATCTTGCATTCATCTTTTCATGTCATTTACTCCATGAAATATTTAGTAAGTACATCTGCACAAGTTTCCTTTCCTTTTTAACCATTCGATCCTTGCTTTACACCTCTGCTTTCCTTCAATGAACTCCGAGAGCACGTGTGCTCACTCAGCATTTCACTATTTGGTTTTTTTTTTAACTTTAGTTTTAAGTGCATAAAGCCAAAGTTAAGGTAGTTTGAGTAGCAATTTCCATAAATCTTTCAACATTTTGTCAAGGTTCTCTCACAGTAAGTTAGTTTTCTTCTCCCCAAGCATTTAATCTGTCGATTCAGTATCGTTTCAAACAACTAGGTCAGGGATATCCCAAGTCTGAATTGCAAACAGCAGATATTCTTAATGAAACAGTTTGTTGAAGAATAAAAGTAAAGGGCAGAGCTCTTATAAGTTTATTTCCTCTTTTTTGAGAAACATTCCATTTTAATCTTGTTCTGGTCAGTAATGCACAACAATCACACATTCTGTACATATATTATGAGGTGGGACTTCAGGGATGTGAGAAATTCTGAGTGTACACCCTTCTCTCATTAAAAGTCACTGGAAAAGCAAACAAACTCAGCATAAAACATAGTTTCAAACCACAGTGAGAAACAAGCAATGTACTTATTTACAATTTTCTAAATCATGTTCTGTAAGATTAGTAGGTTTATTAAAATACTGGTCCCAGAGGAAGAAAACTGATCAACAGCATACATTAGAACTTAAAGACCAAAGTTTTTCTTTTTAAAAAAGGAAGAAATCTGCTTATCTCAAACTCATTATATAAAAGCTATCAACATTTAAAAAGCAAGACGTTATTTGAGAAGTTGCATGTCACACGAACTTGGAAAACCTAACTTTCCAAGTGAATTTACCAGATCAGCTATTTCAACTTATTTATATGGAGAAATTTGTTTTTAATCGGTTACCGCTGTTGACTATGCCTCCAAAGAACAACACTAACAACAAAACAGAGCTTCCACAAAATTAGTGAGGATGTTCTATTAAGTTAGTTTCAGACTAAGAATCATTTTCAAAACCCACATCTTGTTACATATATTTTACTCTCACTTTATTTGTCAATTTTAAGCTGTTTGTTTAAATTTTATCATCTTCTCTCTACTGTGCTGACAGATGACAGTAGTCTTGCCCCCTAGGAGAAAGCTGAGAGGGGGCAAATTACTCTTTGTGGTACTTCATGTGACAGTTTGTAAGGTTGAAGCATGGAAGAGAAGACAATAGCAGAGGGTCAGATACCCCCAGGAAAGTACTCTGAGCCCGACAAATTACAGTCAGTACCATCACTTTACTTGGCCTGTGCTAAAGAAAATATCTGGCGCTCCATATTAGCCCCCCCAGTGAGTTGTACAACACCAGAACAGATTGTAAATATCAAATTATTACTTGTTGCACCAACTGGCATTATATTCGATTAGTTCCAGCTTTAATTGCTTTTTCTCACATAGTTTCTCTTTTGGGGCACATCCCACTTGCTACAGGATTATTCTAAAAGTAGCTCCTGCACATCAAGCCTTTCCCCAGGTGTTTTCTTTCATTTGCAAGCTCTGTCTACACTGTCAAAGTCTGGACTCCGGTTACCAGGATTTTCAGGTGCAGCAGCTCCATTTCATCTGCCACGTATTTCAGTAGCAACCGCGACACACGCCAGGTTGAGTCTACAGCAGATCTGGTGTGTCGCAAGCACACAATGCAGCCCACGCGGGGCCGGGCAAGCCCAGCGCTTTCAGGACACACTGCACACCACGCTGTGCACAGACTGCCTCTGCCATGCATAAGCAGTGTCCACACAAGAGCATAGCTGGTTTTGTACTTCCTGGGAAGAAAGAACCAACTACTTCTATCTTTGCTATAAGTCGCTATAGTTCGCTGTAAGTCTTTGCATATAGGTGCAAAATGTGCAAACTGGAAAAAAAAACATTATTACATTGGTTGTGCCTGCCCTCTCTCCCAACATGCCACAGTAATTATTAAAGCAGCCTTTCAAATTGCCTATAACTTTAGGAGAAGGGAAGGGGGGTGGAGTGGGGTGGGAAAGAAGGACGGATAATAGCTTAGCAAGCGCATCGAAAGACCCAAAATAATGTTCCTAGCCTACTATAAGATCGGTGGTATTTAGCAGAAAAGCTGTATTTCAGCTTCCAGCACAAGGCAATGATACACTTATGATCCTTATGCTTGAAGAACAGATATTTTCACCTTTCCACTTTCACTGCCTGAAACATTTTTCTGCAACTTTACAGCATTTACAACCCTTATTAGGTGAAAGAAGTGGTATTTAGTTTGCTTTTTGAAGAAAGCAATGATCATTCCCATTTAAGATGAGTCAGTCCCAAGGCTGCATAAGTGACTTAGACAGGACCCAAGATTCAAGACTCTTTCGCTGCATTAATCGTAATTCTTAAACTGCAGGCCTTGCAGGGTTAAAAACTAAATAAACCTCTCCTCCCCAGTGTGAGCACTCATCGCATTCTGCAACGTAACAATTCCGTAATGTTAGCCAAATCTGTTGTGCTCATTCCCTTCTGTAGGTTATTCACATCAGGAGACAGCCACACACTGCTTTTTGGAGCAATACTCTGACTCCAGACACAAAGCGTTATGAATGCAATATTGTTTAGAATGAGAATAAGCTACCACGATGCACCTATTGTGGGTGTGAAGGAAACAATCCAAGAAAGTCGACAGTAATTCCTAACATTTGAAGGCTAGTTTCTGCTATCTTGGAGTCCTTTAACACAAGCCTTCCTACATATTTATGTCTGCTATGTACTTCAGAAAATCACTCCTATTGTAAACTGGAACATTGATCATTTTGAAGACAAGGCAAGCCAAACCAATTCATTGAGAATAAAATGAGTTTTCCTATCCCCTGGAAGAAATGTGCCTGCCCATATACAAAATGCATGGAGGCTGGATGATTTCTGATACCCATGGCATGCACGCCACCATGCACTATAAAACTCAGCCTTGTGCACTATGTTCCTGTATACCCCTACAACTGGTTAAAAAAATAGCAATAATCACCCAGATTAGGATTGCCAGATTTTGTCTTGGACAATAACTGGCTTCTGATGCACAGCCAGCTGTCAGGAGAGCTGTACAGAATTGGAGAGATTTTGCCAAGGCAGAGAGGGAGCCTTTAGCATCTGCTGGGTCCCCTGTAAGTCTCAAGGTATTTGCTTGACCTCTGTTTTTCAAAGCAGGCGTAACTCAGTTCAGATCACCTTCATTCATAAACTACAATCCAATTAAATATGGACTCTTTCTCCAGCAGGATTCTACAGAAGATCTTTTTTTTTTTTTTTTTTTTTTTTTTTATATTCACTCTTTGCTAGTATTGTGGTATCTGGATGTTTGTTTTAATGAGTTATGAGTCTTAAATACCGAGATTGATATTAAACTGAAAATAACACTTATGTCCGAAGGAAAGCAAATTATAACTTGGAAAATGGTTGAATTTAAAAAATTACCTCAATTTTCAATACTAATATATGTAAAAGAATATTTTAAAGAAGCTGAGTCACCTTGACTACTATGCTTGGGGTTTGGTTTTTTGGGTTGCAGTTTGGGGTTTTTTTGGTTCTTTTGGGGTTTGGTTGGTTTTGGTGGGGTTTTTTTGTGGAGTAACCGCAATGAAATTTGGCATTTGGGCAGGTTTCTGATAAAAATAGAGTCACTAATGCTGTTTCAGTTCAAAGCATCAGGGTAATTCAATAATCATGAATATGTATTCAGATTTCTGACATAAGTAGTGCATGAAGCTTCCAGGAGAGTCTTCCTGCGAAGACTGATTGCACAGAAGACTATTTTGGATTAGTATCGCTTAGAAACAGTAAAATCCCCTACAAAAATGTCTTCACTGTATTTCCCAACGATGCTATACTATACATGATTTCTGTCTGCTTAAGCTTTGTCTTGCTGTTTGCTGAGGCCAAAACCAGGCAATAAAGTAATTGTTAAAGGACTGAGCTTGAGAAGTAACACAACAAACAGGTCTCAGTTACACAACTTTCAGAAAGCAGTTACTCTCAAAACAGAAAACAGACTGCTGCTTTGCAGCCAAGGAAGGGTTTTTTCACCTCCAGAAAAGAGCAGCCAAACTGTAGACTGCTTATACACGCAGGCAGGTTATATCCATGCGTGACATGTTTGGAGGAGGCGCATCCACGTTCTTCAAAGAGACCAGCCATGTAGCTAGCCTGGACCTATATTAGAAGCAATTGTTTATTTTGAGTCCTGCTTGTAGGAACTTTTCAAAAAGCCATACTATGCACTGAGTACTATGACTAAATACATTTGTATTTAGTCTTTCAGTTCATACAATTAACCTATCAATCATCCTGTAATATGCATGAAAGGCCATAAGGCTTTCAAGATGCACATTAAAAAGAAGAAAAAAAAAACACCAAAAAAACACACCCCACCCCACCCCCCGAGTACTTCTCCAATTCAACTTAAATTCCATAACCACAAAATGTACATGGATCTCCTAATTCCATCCCATACAAATGATGAATATGTTAACTAGAATCCTGTGTTGAATGGGGGCAAATTCTACACATATGGGTCAACCACCAAGGTAAACTGACTGAAACATGGCACTTACCAGGCTCGTTCCTCAAACTGATACTTAGAGGACATCATGCTTTGGTATGTTTCATTTCCTATGTTAAAGGACAAGCAACATAAGAACATACTCAGCAATAGACATAGATAACTTTAAAATATTACAGATTACTGAACATTTGAAGTTGTTCATAAGTTGCAAGTGAAAATGTTGCAAAACAATTCAACTTGAACATTTTGAGCATTGCTTGAAGTAATTACATTTGTTTATTTTTGCATTTGGTATCACTGATGTAACTCAGATAAGTTAAATTGCACTGGTGCATAGGAAACACTACCCATTAACTGAGAACTTTCTTCTGCTCCACCTGTGACTCAACAAACATCTGGATGTTTAATATGGAGATTCTGTCCCAGCACACTGCAGTACAGTGCAGAATACTCCTACCGTAACTCAGGCTCCATGAAGCTAACTGGAGTTAAATGCCCATTGGGGAAGAATACATAAATAAATATAAAATACTATCTGAGTATCTTGAAACTTCTGCTTTTAAGTGTCCTTTTCTTTTCACAGGTCAAATCCAGGGGAAGTATAAGCAACTTTAACCTGATAATTTAATCAATTACAGGACAAGTACATACTACATGCAAACTACTCCAATAAAGCTTGATCTATCTACCCTACACAGGATTCTGTCCTGCAAACCTAATGCTAATTAAATTAAGCATTTGCTTCTAATCACACCAGAATTCACTTGCCCATTTTACTTCCCAAGAGAAAGGGCTATAGCATCAGAGGAAATAATTTCCAGCTTTTTCAGTGATAGCTCTGAGACATGTTGGTTGTGCCTAGTATTGCCAACATGAAACTTCGCAGAGCTGAAAACTTTTAATTTCTGACAGTCTTCCCCGAAATTCTTCCCTTCAGCAGGCACACTAAGATCATTCAGAGATGCATTTATCACACCTAATGATCTTGTTCCTGGCATTCAAACTTTCTTCCAACTTGAATTGGTTTTCTTTGAGGAATACAGATGTGTCTAAAAAACAATATATCTGTTCTCCACAAGAGATAAATTAATGTGAAACCAAATACTGTTGTTGTTAAGCTGTCACATTTAATAGCATCCTCATTTCATACTTTCAGGATCTGGCTTGGATAATAATCCAAATATGATGTAGTATCTCACATCCCATTCTTGCAGAATACTAACGCGCTCCATTCACAGAGCAGCACAGGGCATATGTAGGTGCATGCTTTGTGGTTCTTGTAATTTCCAAAGGCTACCGGTGAAAAGAGACATTCCACTGGGAAATGTCTTTGTGTGGACAATATTCTATAAATTTCTGTAGAAGCAGTCAGGGAGCAACCCTTTTTATTGCTTTTAAAGGGCTTTGTTCACTGCAGCCAGGAGTCTCCAAGTGAAGGGATAGAAACAGAGATTAATTGCCTCATCTGCTCAAGGGGCAATTCCCTTTTGGGTAGTACCATAAAGCCTAGAAAGCTTATTGATGGAGTCTGTGTTTTTCTGTGGAAACATTGCTAGTTTCTTTGCAATGGACTTAATCAGCTGAACGGGGTAATTTCAGACTGGCATTTTGCTAGTTGGAAGAGTTGCATGCTGAAGCAATCTTTCTACATCAGGAATGAAATTTCCCTATTAATGTACATTTGACTGTGTAGTCAAAGTCATTCATCAGTGAGTTAGATCAGCTTGGAAGATGTTTCAGGGCTTTAGTGAAACGGTGTTTTTCCTTTCACTCCAGACAAAGTTTGGAGTTTTGTTTTTGTTATTGCTGGTTTTGGTTAGGTGTTTTGGTGGTTTTTTGGTTGGTTTGGGGTTTTTTTGAGGGTGGGTGGGTGGGTGAATGTTACCTTGGTCTGTCTATATACCATGCATAACTGTAATTTTGTTAACTCTGAAAAAGAGATGGAAGACGGTATTATGGTATCTGCAGCAGACTCAAACCAAATAATAAAAAACTATTATTTTTTTTTTTTTAAGCCATCCTTATAACCAAAATACTGCACCCCCTCTCATGCCATGACTCTGATCAGCTATCTGAGCTCAGCAGCTCTGCTCACATTGTCATAATGAAGTCAGAACCGGAGGTCATTGTGCCAGCTCAATCCTAAATGAAAAAGGGAAACAATAAACCTAAGTATTTCTCTGTAACTCCTTGCTCTTCAGCAAATATATATTAATTAATGTTAACTGATTTGATAGTGCAATATAACAAGGTACTGCAAGTTCACATTATAGAAACTAGAGTTAAACAACATTCTTGGTAACTAGAGAGCAATTGATGAGTCCATGACAGGATAAAAAAATTACATTATGCATTACATCAGAAAGTCATCTTCATTTATAGTAGTATCAAACCGCTGAACAGTGAATCCTGGGTAGGTTTTTCTGATTATCTGTACTGCAAACCATGATTTCTGAAGAGCCAAATGTATTCACAATCCAGGCTGCTCCTTTAGCCTAAGAGTAGTGTCATGGCCTCATAACCTCCACTGAAATGGCTTCAAAAGGGCCCAGCTGGGCTAGACCGGGCCCCATTGGGCAAATGTTCCCTGTTAGGTAAAAGAAAAAACTGGCAGTATCAGAATTTTACAGAAACCAAGCAAGGCATGGTCCTCCTTAAGCACCAAGTAACGCCTTAAGATCCCACACATCTGTTAGTCAAGATTACTTTTGAAACTGTGTGAAGCACAATGGTTTTGCAACCTGACTCTAGAGATCAGCATTTACTTTTGTAATGGGCTGTAAGTATTCAGGCTTCATAATCAGGGGTAAGATTGACTTCTGCTTTCTAAGCTGCTACTGTTCAACTGATGAAACATATCAACAAAATCAGCATACATCAAGAGGTCTTATACTCCAAGTAAGTTCCCCTTGCCAGATTCTCCTTCATTCACCATTGAACATGTTATAATGATAGACCAGTGAATAGTTAATAGAGTTACATAAAGGACAACACCAAGGGAAAGCCTTGGTCTTTCACCCTTTGCTAAACTCATTACAAGTCTCTGAAGTGGATTAAAATAGTACAGAAAGCACCTTTGATCCTCTTTCAGTCACAGAAATGACCTTTGAATTTTATTGTGTTTACAATAATCTTCTATGCAGATGGGTATGAACTTTAGCTAAATTAGTTTGACCTATTGCAAATAAAGAAAAATTATTTGCATTTAATGTTTCTTCCTGGAAACTAAGGGCAAAATGAAACCACAGAGCAGCATATCTAGACAACGCTTAAACACCTTCTCGTATTCTACAACAAGAATATACAAAATTCATCATTGGAGGAAAAAAAAGTGGGAGTTTAAATAACAGTAAACAGCATGCTAACTGGCAACTTCAGAGCTAGAGCTTTCCTAAAGTTTCCAAGCCCCAGAAAAGGAAGAAACACTTTCTTGCATGCAGTCTGTTATGTAGGTAGCCAAGGTAAGAGGAACCAGAGTCTAGCCAGTGCAAACACCTCTGTAGTTTCCTTGCAGATCGCATCCAAACAACAAAAACATCAGTTGCAAGGAAAGATAGAAGTCATTTACTTAGTTTTGTCCTTATGCCAAATTCCAAATTAAAGACGTGTCTCATCTGTTTTTTAAATCAATATATTCTATTAATACACAGTAAAGCCTTTTCTCAGCAAATATAATAGGAATGGTACACAGCTGCAGCCATACAGTGCAAATCTCTTCTGAAATGCACTCAAAACATCTATAATGGCAATTTTGGGAGTGGGATAGGCTACACTCCAAGCACTTTACTTTTCATGCTTTTAGTACTGACAGAGTTCTGCTACCCCAGTGCAAACTACCATGTGAAAATAATTTGTGCCTATTTCTCTCGCACACTATTCACTGCACCCACACATACACTCACAAATGGGCTACCACCCAAAGACGCAGGTTGGCAGAAGTTAGATACATTTATTAGGAGAATGATTACTCTATCTGTCCTGCTCCCACATCCTTCCCTGAAGGATCTTTTTTGTCAGAAATCTGCTATTAGGTTTAGACAGAGCTTTGGCCTCCTGAACCACAGCATGCACGTTCCAGTCCCCATTGCATCCCTCACATCGCTTTGTCTGTCACTGCGTATCCCTCAGGGGGGAAGCCCCTGTCTGGATGCAGACAATAATTCCTCCTCCCACTGCAAAGCTGTCACGATCATCACAGTGTACCATCTTAGTGAGGCCAAGGGCTCCTCTGTAAGTCTAAAGGCTTTACAAGCTTTATAAAAGAAAATAATTATGCAGTCTAATCTAATGCTTATAGATGCAAATGAATAAACTTTATCTACACTCAAACTGCCCTCTATAAACTATCCAGAAGTCTTTAGCACTGAACACTTTTGGGACATCCGTGCAGGAGCTGAGATTTTGCACAGCCGTTATTTCAAACTCTGCATTTACAGACCCAGGAGTCCATAAATATTTGGATGAGAATTTACTTCTCTATAAACAGGTCTACAAATTCCTATCACAGCCATCCACTTACACATAACTAAGATATTTTGCAGCTAGCTGTGACCAAATGTGACCACCTTTCTTAAGAGATTCATTTGCTTACCATTAAAAAAGAATAACAACCACCAGTAAACTTCCTCACATTCTGTACTAGAATACAAAACTTACAGATGTGGACTAGCTGATTACAAAAGTATCTCATGAAATATAAAACAAACAAAAATAAAATAATGAAGAACTAGTGTACTATTATTACCAAAATATGCAGCACATCTGCTAAAAATATGCCTGCCTTTGGAGCTGATAAACACAACTGTCAAATCAAACCACCTGAAATACTGGCAAAGTATGAACAGCAGTTTGATCGTTTTGTTCCACACTATAAAGTATTCTGAAAGTCGAAGGGGGGGGAGAATGAGCATATTATTGGTACTATATTGCTACTATAACTTAAGCGATTGGTGGAAGCACTAAATACCATCTTGTCTTATAATGTACTCATACCTTCCTCAGCACCAGGTGTTTTAACTCTGTTCTGAAAAGCCTGAGCTATTGTTCGACCTGCAGGTTTCTCTTCTCTGTTATTTACAGAGTTTGCAAACATCCTCAAGGTGAGAAGACAGAAACTGAACACACAGGTCTTTGCATGTCCAGCAATACCAACAGATAGGAGAAAAACCTTTGCAATGCCAGATGTTTTCTTCTCTGCACAATAGAGTATCATACTTTTACATGTATTGGCTCAGGTGAAGTTTAATCAACAGGCGTTATTCTAAGTCTAGTGCTACAAAAGACAGCAGTTTCTAATGCAACTTCACTTTTGTCACAGGATTGAAAAAAGAAAAACAAAACAACAAAAAAACAAATGCCAACCCACAAAACACCACCACAGAGGGAGGTGAAACAAGCCCAGGTAGAGTTACATCCATTGCACAGGATTAAAATACAATTTTCCTACTATTTTTCCTTATTTCCTCATAATTATGGACTACCAAGAGTGCTGCACATTCACTGAACAGTTTCCTAACTTCAGGATTGCTTCTCTTTAAAACGCAGGGTTGCCTTAGCACTGATAGATGCCCCTGTCAGAAAATTAGATTGTTACCATGAACCTCTTGACTCTGTCAAATAACCATCAGACACAAGTTACACAGTGTTTGGACAGGGGCCAAAAGATGATCATGTACCTACAAGAAAAATAATCAGAACATGTGAAACTATCCACCTGCTGCCATGGAAAAGAAGTTTGTTCTGTGATTTTTCTCCTTTCGCTGGAGCAGAAGGGATGGTGGAAACCTTAATGACAGCAGGGCATTGCAGGTAGCTAATCAAAGCAAAGAAAAACAGGACCTTTTTTTTTTTTTGTGTGAAAAGGAAAGGAATAAGATGAACAAAGATATATTTAAAACAAAGAAGAACCTGTTCTTTAATCATGGTCTTGTACTGGGCCTGGCTGGGATGGAATTAACCTTCTTCATAGCTGCCCATAGCATGCCATGTTTTGGATTTGTGACTAAAACAGCGTTGATGACACCGATGTTTTGGCTAGTACTGAGCAGTGTTTGCGCAGCATGAACGCTTTCCCTTTTCCTCACTCTGCCACCCTTCCCACCCCGCAGCCTGTAGACAAAAGAACTGAACTGGCCAAAGGAATATTCCAAACCATGTAACATTGCTTAGCAGTAAGAATGTAAGAACGGTTTCCAAGGTAGCTGTTACTCGCAGAATGGCTGGGCGTCAGTCTGCTTATAGGAGGAGATGAATGATTGTCTTTGCATCATTTCTTTTTTTCCTCTCTCCTCTTTCCTTAATTTATTAAACTGTCTTTATCTTGACCATTATTTTTTCTTTCTTTTCCTCTTCCTATCCTCTCTCCTGTACTGCTGGGGGTAGGAAATGAGTGAGCGGCTGGGTGGGTGCTTAGCTGCTGGCCAGGGGCAACCCACCACAACTCATTTCTAGAGGAATAACAACCAGAGTGTAGTATAGGCAAGAGGGGAAAATGGAAGAGGAAAGAAGAAAAAAATCTACATTATTTTTGCAAAGCCCCAGGGCTGTTGAGCGATAAGTAATACTGTCAAAAGAGAGACAAATGTCAGTGGCATTACCTTCATTCCACTGAGCTTGACATTCTTTAAACATTCTGTTCGAGCACTTTAGTTTTATTCCTGATTTACCTTATGAACTAGATGATAAGATTAAGTTCTCCTCCTTTTTTACATCCTGAACATGAGAGAAGAGCAAGTATGTGAAAGTAAACTGATTACATTATTGTATTTCCCCACGTTGAAAAATATATTGTTGGCAACATTTAGGTTCCATTAGTCTCTTTTCTGATAACCATAAATATGTTAATATTGTGTTTTATAAAAGGATAGATTAATCATTAAGATACACCAATTAATGCCATGAAATTAAAGGTCTGCATTTGAAGGAAGTCAAACATTTGGTTCCAATTTGCATGGGCAAAAACTGCATCTTTCATACGTATTTTTATACTTACAAAATTAGTTGTGAATGACTAACCAAGTACTTTATTGTGCAGGCACAAGTGAGGTATTTAAAAAAAAAAAAAAATCACAGAAAAGGAAGCCATCCTGGGTCCATAACAAGTCCATATTTGAAACAGTCATCAGATGCATGAAGCACATGTAGCTCTCATGAGACCCATAAATTTTATTAGTTTTTACTGATCACAATATATCATATGAAGAGAACACAAAGTATAGCATACTCCAAGTTTAAAGCAAGACTGAGGTGGCTAGTAAAACCCCTCAGTAAGTGGACAAATGATGTCCATATTTCTTGCAAGGATTTTGGAAAATAAATGTTGGAAAACTATTTTTCCTGGATAACAGCTTCCTTTTATTCTGAATAAATGAATCACTATAAGGGGGGAGGGGATGTCTTTTTTAGGATGCCAAAACTGTGCTGACTGAATAAGCAGTAACAAATTGCATTATGTTTGCAGAAAAAGTAACTGGTGTCTTAAGTCTGATTAAATATATACATGAGCTAGATTCTCTGAAGATACATGGACAGCTGCATTGGTTTTTGCATTTCATAAGGATAACAAGCTAATATGATAAAGAATGTTATATCTATACCACTATTTGTAAAATAAAGCCACTTGTTACAACTTCTTCCAATGCACTATTATACTTACAACAAAAAATGGATAATGATAACAGTTTTCAGAGACAGATAAATATAAAAACCTCTATGATTTTATGAATAGAGATGTCTATAAATACATCCTGATTAATAGTTACAAAAAATAAAGCATTATGTTTGTTGAAGCTTATGGGAGGCTATATGAACTGGCTCCACTTGCATTCTGTTTCAAAGCACGTAACTCCATATATGCTTTGACTGCAACTACAGCACAGAGTGCAAGACTTGCAGAAAGCAGTCAGTAATACCTTGCTACTCAAGTCAGGCTTACTCAGTAGTTTACTTTTCAAGGCCTTATTTTAAAAAATAAACCTATTTTCAAAATTATACTTATTTAAGCCTTAAAATTAAATAAATATATATTTAATAAATATTATTTACTATTACATAAGTAATTTAAATTTATTTAGATTTCCAAATATAGTATTTTTAAACTGAATTACAAAAAAAACCCTGCGCAAGTATTGTCAACAGGGATTTAACATAACTATGGTTTTCCTTCATGGTAGAAAACTCGATGTTTCCTCATCTTGTGGAATACATTTCTGCAGTCTGAGCAAGTTATACACCTCAGATTTCAATGTCATAAGAGTCCAGCAGATATTTACAGCTGTACTGTTCAAAAATTCTGTGTGTTATACTATACTATCTTTGTGAGCTGCAGCATCCCATGAAAACTGTATCTGACCGATACGTGCAAGGATGTTGAACTCGGGGCTTTAGGCTTGGGGTTCCTCTGTCCCCCTCTCCATCCTATACCCCAGACACGAAAGAGGCGAGCAGAGAGGTACCCTGCCCTGAATGACCAACGCTCCCTCCTGCAGGAGCTCAGGCAGCGCTGGAGCAGCAGCTTGGTGGCATGGCTCAAAGGCAGAGGAAGAACACAAACGGATACAAGGCTCTAACAGGCACTTAGGGATCCCTATTAAAAGGGGTTTGAAGGGAAGGTAGAACAGATGAGAGGAAGAAGGAAAGAGCAGAAAGAAAATAAAATCAAGTAGTACTTTCTCCACAGCTCACTGGATCCTTCAGTTCGTGGCTAACTCTGGTTCCAGATGTTAAGCAGCTCTAGAAATAAGCCACCGAGCACGCTCTCACCGCACAGGTCTGTGCACGTGCCCTCTCTGCAGGAGCGAGCGCAGCGCAGCTCAGCTCCAGAACGGGAGGGACCATCACTGCCCTGCTGCTCTCTTGGCACCCTGTCGCCTACCTGGCTGCTCAGCTGCATCAGTCACACGCCTTCAGTGCGGACAAGGCTGACAGAAGCGTAGTGAGCCATACAGGTAATGTAACGGCAGATAAACCTGAAGCTAAGCCTCAGAAGCCATCCAAAAGGTGACAACTGCCTTATAGGCACAGCTGCACAGTATATACAAAACAAGAGAAGGAGGCAAGGTATGAAATGCAAAAAAAAAAAAAAAAAAAGGTCACTAAAACTTAATTGGCAGATCGGTACCACTGCAATATAGAAGGCTCTAATTTTCCTTCCTCTAAAGGCATGCATGCCTTATTAGCTGTATTGTATTCCTTTCCCATTTTACTGCAAGCCCAGTCAGATGGATAAAGACATAATTACTCATATAGTTGCTCGTGTTTGCAAAGAGATTTAAAATAAAATAAAATAAAAAAATAAAAAAATCAGAACCACACACCTTTCATGAATTGATTTGAAGCATTAAGGGTTACATCATCCTGGCATCCTCACATTTCTTCTACAGAAGAAAGGTCAGGATAAAAAAGGTTGGATTCCATAGCATATATAGAACATATCAATCTACGGTAGACTCAATTTTCCAGAGATTTATACAGAGCAATGGCTCTTATTTTATTAACATGCTATATTTTTAGAAAGTATTAATGAAATGTTTTGATGAGTTTAACACCCCTCCCGCTGCCAGAAGAAAATGTCAGTTCATCATAAAAGGAGCTGCCAAAACATGTCTTTATGGAAAAATATTTCCCAACAGCTCTCTGCGATGGATGTAGCCTCCCTCCCCCTGTAATGGTTATCTCCATATTGCTTAAAAAATAGAAGAGAATTTGGGTAATGAAGAAATCTGAGAAGGAGCTGTCTAAATGGTAGCAGACACATCAGGCACCTAAAAGTGGTCTTTACGCTTTGATTGTTCTACAAGTTAATCAGTTACCTCAAGGGACTTTTTTCTTTTTGCCTTTCTAAAATCCACTCAAATAAAACAGATCCCCGTCCTCCCAGTTTTCTCCCTCTCCAGTACGAACAGCCTCTGTTGACACTGGGAAAGGGTAAAATTTGAGATAATAAATCACACTGGTCAATAACAAAGCTCTGAAACATCAGCACAGTAAGACGACAACCAAACTATTAGCCCTTGTTTTGCCTACATTTCTGTGGACAGGTTTTTGCCATTTGTGATCCTAGATCTTGTGGTAGTCAGCCTGTCTGATGATGTTACAGAACTTGGTGCATAGCTTTCTGCTGTTGAATTATTCATCTCTTCCTGCTGTGGAAAAGGTTGATTTCTGAGATGCCAGGAATCAGTTTCTAATTTACATACATACATGTACACACAGTCCTTATCCCAAATACCTTGAATCAGCTCAGTATCAGAACTTAGGGACCAAAAATGAAAAACTGAAACCATGTAGCTTTACCTCCCGAGAGACTAGCAAGCTTCCAAGCAAGGCCTTTCTGAATCAGTTTGGGATTTATGCACCCAAAATCTGCTTAAATTCATTTAAAATTCTCCACTTTATCATTATCAGGCCAACTGAGCAGAGTTTATATTGGTCCTCATCTCCACTTTACTGAAGTTCTAAAAAAAACATCAAACCCAAACAACAACAAAAAAACCCAACCACAAAACACCAATCCCCCCAAAACCAAAAAAAAAAAAAACCCAAACCAAAACCAAAAACACCAACCACAAAACACCAATCCCCCCAAAACAAAAAAAAAAAAAACAAACCCAAACCAAAACCAAAAACCAAAACCAGCTACAGAAAAAGCAACAACTAAACCCTGCCCCTTCCAACGTAATCTCAATACAACCCCAAAACTGTGTCTTGCTAAGAAAAAAGAAAGAGCAGTGAGTAAGAAAGCAGAAAGATGGGCTGGGGTTCTCACTCCTTCCTTTTAGAAATAAAAACATTACTGCAACCCCTGTAAAAGACAGAATTTCACAGCAATATTTGTATTTCTTCTGGGCATTTGATAGGTAGAAACTTGGTTTCAGCCATCACTTATAATTTGCTCCAATGGGTTTACAAGCGTTTTACTACACCCCTTTCAAAAGATACTGGAGAAGAAAGTCACCCTTCTGTATGAACCTGCAGCACAATTCCACATCACCCAGAATTACGCACACAAGGTAGGGATGGGGCATGACGGCCAAATAGCTCAGCCATTTTTAAACACGTGCAGGTCAATGCATAATTTTGTTCTCCCAGACACAGACCCGGTACTAGAGCTCTGTGTCCACATGCGGGGTCTCCCTTATATCGTCCCCCTCCTCCCGCATCTTTTATCCATTGCGCCCATGCAACAGTGCTGACACCCGACAGCCCCTGTGCTACCCCAACCAACCACTTCAGGTTAATGAAATGCAGACTGAACACTCTAATATAGTATCTGCAAATAAACACGGTGGTCCAATTACTGGTTTCCACTGATATGGTTTGGACTTTAAAGTACAGTTGTCATCTGCAGACCAGCTGGGAGTATCAAGCTTGCAAACAGAGAAAAGAGGAAGGCATAAGAAAGAAGGAAGACACAAGCTACATTGCACTCACCAAAACTGCAGTTCTAGGAAAACAGGTGGGGGGGGAGCAGAATCACAAAACCAATGTTTCATTTTGACATTTTATTTCAGAACTGGCCTCATTAGTGTTCAGTAGCTCTGAAACTTTTCACATTTCAGAAGAAACCTTTTCTTTCTTTATTTATTCCTTTTAAATTTTTTTCCTTATTCAGTAAAGCTGAGGTCAGCATATCCAGCTAACTAGCCCCCTTCCCCCCCACCTCTTTTTTTTTTAATTTTTTAATTTATCCTGTTAGCAGTAGTTGCAAGCTCAACCTTTCCTTACCCTTTCCAGATGAACCTTCTGGTACAAGATGCTCTAACATCACAGTGATGCCCAGCACCTGAGGTTGCTTGAGGCACTTAATAATTCCCAGTACCTCTGAAAGCCCTCCCAATAAAAAAGCCTACAACAATTATTTACACTTAATATATTACTTTCTCATTTCTTATAATTACCCCGGTTGTACAGTAAGCTTAGAGTTCACCATAATAATCCCAACAGAATTATAACAAAAAGTACAGCTCCACAGACACTTTCTTTTGCCTTGTCCCTTCCACTTAATTTCATCAGCTACACACTCAAAACCAACTCCACATTACCCTGGATTCCCCCCCATAGTAGAGGGACCCTAGGTATCACCTCCCAAGGTGTGATTAAACACAGACAAGCAATCCTCACTAGTTTTCCTTATTTGTAGGTGGAAAGGGATGACAAACATGCGATATTCCATTTAATTGGAAAGACCGGATTTCATTTGGAAGTTACACAACACCACCAAAGACTGGAAATCTAAAGCATGTGAGAGGAACTGAAAGAATAGCATCTTTCCAATGCAAATTCATCACTGATAATGCAGTACCGGCATTCACCACACGCTTTCATACTTTTGGACATTCAGGATCAATTTTGAACAATTTAAGTTTATAATAGCCACGTGAAAAGAAATATTACCAAAAATCAGGCAGCTTAAATGTAACAGCATAATAATAAGTTATACAAAATGGCTGTAACATGACTTGGAGAGGTTACAGTCTACATGCAGAAGTATTCTTTCCCAAGTGAATGGAAACTCACCATATAATTATTTTATGTTTACAGAAAAATAAATCAAAGTCCAAAGTGTAGAAACATCTTGCTCCTGAAAAAGCCACTAACACACATACAAAATGAAATAAAACTATGAAATTAAGAAACTGACTTTGTATCTTCTGTGCCTTCAGATAAAAACCACAAGGCCAACAGACTCGCACATACAGCCTCCATCAAATATATTTGCACAGGGACTATCTCACTAAGAAAAAGAAGACTTAAAATTACCTCATGTTCATTGATAGCATAAAATCAACATCAGCCTGTGTAGGAACCTCTCTTTAGATGCAAGAAAGAGTTGTAGATGACCTGATTGTTTCTTTGGAGTTTTCCTTTCATCATCTTTTTGTTGCTGATCTTTGTTGCCTGCAAAGATGAGAAAATAACAACAGCGAAACAGTGCACAAAAGGGGATAAAACAGGAAACACAGAGGGGTAAATAAAAGAAGCAGAAGAACAAGAGTGATGCTCCAGAAGCAATCTTAACTCTCTATATTCTACTTTACAAGGGACAACAGGCCCCACAGAGTGATTTAGCTGCCAATGCCTCAATATAGCCTTTTGATTTCTTTTTCAGTACTTCTTGCAACGAAACAGTGTCCACAGTGCATGGATGTTCAGCCACTGATACACTGACAGCAGGGTTGTAATACAATGGTTTTATGGCCAGGAATTTAACCTTTTTCCTTCAATACTGTTATTTCATCCAGGTTTTAATAGTTGAAATTCTGAATCAAATGTGTTCATACCTTCCCTTTTTTTGCAAATGTAGCCTTCTGACTCTTTAAATAGGCTCTTAAAAATGATTTGATTCCTGTTAAGCCTTTAAACTTCCAATGCTCATCAAGAAAATATTCTTTTTCTTAATCTTTGAAGAGATTTTATCCTCCTGACTTTGGTGAAGAGTTGCTTAATCATTACAAAGTAATTAATATTGCAGTTAGTTTCAATATTTAATTTCAAACATCTTTGTTCTTAATAGAGAAAAGCACCTCATGAAAACAGCATCAAGCAGTCAGCATATTTATGAGCATATGCCTCTGACATTTGACCTGTGAACAAAATCTTTCACCCTGCAGTTTAGTCAGCAAAGATCTTCCTTCAAGAAAAGACCAGCCACATTTAAAAACAAACCCAACAACCACCGCCTCCCCCAAAAACAAAACACAGAAGAACAGAAGTTCATATTTTCCCATTTCAATAGAAAAGAGGACGAAACAGATTCTTATTTTCATGTATGTTCTGGACAATGATCATAGCCCATCAGATTGCCCTTTCTAACAAACTACCTTCCAGTAATTTCACTTCCAATTTAAAGCAAAACTTCCTATAGATCATTTTGTTGCCAGAAAGGCCCAGCATGTGAAGCTCACTCATATCTGGAAAAACATTACAAGAGAACTGGAGTTAAATTTGAACCTGGAGTTACCTGAAGGTACAGAA